>NC_089800.1:90337060-90342060 GCF_029633855.1 Hoplias malabaricus
CGCTGAGAATGATCCACCACCACATCACACCTGCTCTGTGGGGGTCCTGAGTGCTGAGGAAGAGGGGGGAAAGGGGGTAATAAAGTATGCAGAGCCACAGATGGACTACAGTCAGTAACTGTAGATCTACAGAGGGACAATGAGAGGCACGACAATGTAGGTGTCCCAATAAAGTGAATGTTCCGTGAATACTCTTTCTCTCTCTCTCTCTCTCTCTCTCTCTCTCTCTCTCTCTCTCTCACACACACACACACACACACACAGGTTCTTTCAGCAGTACACCTTCACTGCCCCAACATTACTGAATACAGGCCACTGCACACAGGGGACAGAGGGTCTGAGGGGACAGGGGGGACACATGGGGAAAAACAGAAAAGGAGAATAGAGAGAAAGAAGGGAGGAACAGAGAGAAGAGAAAGGAAGAAGGAACAAAAAAGAAGGGAACACGTAAAGAGAGAAAAATGAGGTAGAGAGAGAGAGAGAGAGAGAGAGAAGCAGAGAGACAGAGAGAGAGAGAGAAAGAGAGAGACAGAAGCAGAGAGACAGAGAGAGAGAGAAAGAGAAAGAGAGAGAGAGAGAGACAGAGAGAGAGAGAGAGAGAAAGAGAGAGACAGAAGCAGAGAGACAGAGAGAGAGAGAAAGAGAAAGAGACAGAAGCAGAGAGACAGAGAGAGAGAGAGAGAGAGAGTGTGTTTTATTTAACTCACGGTGTGTTTCCTGGTCCTGGTTCCGGTTCGGTCTTTACAGGCGGAGAGGGAACTCATGCTGATAATCCGCACAGAACCGAATCACATTAAAACAAACCGAATCTCCGCCCTGGCTCACAACAGAACCATCAGAACCTGCATAATCCACAACAGAGAACCCGCTCCAGCACGGAACTGTCCGGAACCTTCAGAGCTCCACGCGCCACGGACACATCCCACACAGAACCAAACCAAGCAGATCCCCAGCGCAGCCCCGGTCCCGACCCGCTCCAGCCGCCGCTCCTCTGAGCTCTGTCCGGACCCTCTGCTCTCCCCGAGACCCAGCGGCGCACATCTGCCCGGGCCACGCCCTCTGCCCGGCGCCAGCCAATAGCGAGCAGAGAGCCTCTACTTTCAGCGCAGAGAGAAGAACCGAATTACATTTAGCTCATTAAAACCGAACCGAACCGGATCATCTTCATTTACATATTAATATCAAGTTAAAACAAATGAACCCGACCAACCTCGAGCAGTGCCGATCATTTCCGATCTGTACCACACACACACACACTCTGTGTCTCTGCGCGCCTCTCACCAACAGCACACACCGAGCTCAGACTCTCACACACACGCTCACAGCGCCATCTGCCGGCGGTACACACACACACACACACACACACACACACACACACACACACACACACTCAGTCACTCAATGACTCACACATTTGTTCACACTCACACACACATCATGGATAGTCATCACTCACTGATCTCATGACAAAATCACAGCAGATGAATGAATTAATGAATGAATCCAGAGTGATTTCAATAAAATATTTAATTTCGAGATTCAGAAAAAATCAGCTTCCTCCAACAGAAAAACAACAAACAAACATCACCACTTCACAACAGACTCCGCCCACAACGGCTCCATCCTCCACCTGATGAACATCTACACCCTGACGCTCCTCGCCCTGTTGCTGAGTTTGTTTTTATTGTGATTGTTGTTTGTTGTTGTTGATCACATCTCGTCTGAACACATCAGACTCACAAACTCTTTATAAACAACAACATTTCTCTCAGGATCCACAGCAGCCGACATCATCTCCTCCACCTCCTCCACTGAGAACACTTCACCTACACACACACACACACACACACACACAGTAAATAACAAACACTTCTAATGACTTAAGCTCCGCCTCAAAAACACATTCAGCTTATTGATGATGTCACAGCACTGTGGTGGGAGGAGTAAAGCAACACTGGTCAGTGATATGATGATGCCCCGCCCCCTGTCCCATCATCCCCCTGTGTCCTGAAGGGTGCCGGTTTACCTTCCTGGGTTAAGTATCGGGACAGTTCCTCCGGATCCAGGTGACCCTTCTTCTCCTGGTCCAGGACCTGACAGAGGACACCGAAATCCATCATTAGAATCAGAACCAGCCCACTCTGGATTTATCTCATTCATCCCAATGCCATTTGGATCAGGCAGTCGGATCAATGCATTTATAGTCAGTGTGCCGCGGGACAAAGACATTTTTGCTGCTTTTCCACTGCATAGTCCCAACTCTACTGAGCTCCACTCAGCTTTCCCCCTCCTCCACCAGGTGAATCAGGTCCTGGTCCTGGTTCTGGAAGCGGGTTCTTGTTTAGTGGCTGTTCTCTCGTGGTTCAGAGCGAGTCGAGTAGGGACTAAACCGTGGCGTGTAAACCTTGCAGAGCGCTGATCGTCCAGAGAGAGTCGTCACTCTACGCCACGCAACGCAGACGACCAGCACCAACTCTCCATCTGTAAAATCTCCAGCTGCAGCAGAGATCACGTTTGTTTTTATCCGACTCACGACGGCAGCTCGTAAAATGACGCCGTGGTCTTTTGAAGAGGTTCAAACGCTCCTTGGATCGGTGGCCGACGAAAGAATCCAGCGAGAGCTGGACGCTGCAACAAGGAAGGAACAAACTCTACTGATCTGTCTGAACTGATGACGGAGCTGTGTTCAGTCCCAAACAACAACAACACGCCAATTCACCATGAGTAAACACCGCTTAACGTTACCACCGCCGTTGTTGTGGTTTCCAAAGCCCACTGTTCCTCTTAGAAACGGGTTAGAGACGACACTGATACATTTCAGGGGGGAGCTGTGGGAGTGGGAAAACAACCAGCGACCGGAGACTGAAAATGATGTAGAGCTGAGTGTGTACCGTGTAGTGGAAAAGCACTATTAGTGTTTCCATTTAAGTGTGTTACTGTAAACAGGAATATAACCCTGAGAATCACCGACTCACTCAGCAGCAGAGCTCTGAAATAAACACACTTTACTGTAGACGTAAATAATCAGGAACATGTGTCTGAACAGGGGACGTACACTTTAGTTCTCACCTGAGTTTAACCGTGTTAAAGCATTCTGTAGAAGTGTAATTGTATAAATGATCTCTCGTTTAAAACATAAGAGCTTCACCTCAAAGGCCTGGAGCAGCAGATCCTCAGAAACTGGGCGAAACCTGCACAAACACCAGGAATAAGGACTTTATAAACTCAGAACCCAGCAGTTAAGAGTTTACACCGAAGAAACACACATTAAACACCAGGATCTCTTCAGTAAAACACCAGCAAACACCATTTAATGATTTGTACAGCTTTTACATTTCTGTCTTTCAAGAGGCTTTGCCCTTTGCCAGGAGTCGCTGTGAATAAGAAGCTGTTCTTAATGATGTGGCAGGTTACATCAAGGTTAAATAAATAAATGAAATGGACAAAGCCCTGTACAGCTTTAACCGCCCCCCACCGTCTCACGAGAGGAGACACAGGGCGTGCTCCTGCCAGAGCCAGAGGTCTCCACACAACACTGCAGAGACCCGGGACCCGTAACTATCTCCCCAGAGCGCCCCCCTCAGGACGACCTTCACATCTCTGAGAGTGAGGAGAACATCCAGCACCTCCACAGCTGTGTACCTGTGCTCCAGGAGGAGTCTGGTCATGGTGGGGAGGAACTTCTCAAACCGAACAAACCCTGTGGGCTCCTCCTCCTCGATCTGAAACACACAAAACAGTCTTGATTCTTTAAGGAGTTCCAGGTCAGGCTCCTTCCACGGACACGTCCACGACTGTAACGTAGCGCTCTGACCTCAGCGATCACGTCGTGAAGCTCAGCTTCTGTCGGGAAACAGCCGAGGGAGCGGATGATTGTCCCCACCTCTCTATAAAAACAGTAGTAAATTACATCACAGTCAGCACAGGAGCAGCTCATTTCCCCGAGTCTCAGCCTTGAGCTGTAACTCCACCTCCATCATCAGCGACCGGACCACGGCCTGAACTCACCTCACGTCCACAGTGTGATTACACTCATGATCAAACACCTCAAAGGCACTAGTGATTCTCTTCTGAAGCTCTGACACTGCAGATCCTGTACACACACACACACATACACACACACATACATCACATCACCTTTACAATGGGTTTCTATTACTATCGCTGTCTGAACTGTGCCCTATTCACTATGTAGTGCGCTATTTTGGGTTCCACCATTTTTCACTAGTGTCTAAAAACAGTGGACAATTTACTGTGCATTCAAACAATCCCACAATGCACTGAAAAACGTACCCTGTGTCCGAACAACTGACTCTACTTTATAAACACATCTGACTGCAACTCGCTACAGACTCAGGACCAACATGAATTTATAAAGTGACTAATGTTACTGAAGAGCAGTGTGTATAATTTTACTAATGTTGAGAGCATATCATTTTATTAAGATGTACCATGTTTATTTTGACAGTGTATAATGTTATTTAAAAGTACAGATAATAGTGTTACTGAGGTTTAAATAAGTGTTTACCTGCAGACCCCTCCGCCATGTTTCGCTGTTGCCTAGTGACAGACGCGCAGTGACGGGTTGCCATGTATGACACTAAATCCTGCACTGAAAACCCACACAGCACTCAACGGTACAAGACAAAAGTAAAGTAACGTTGCCAGATATTACCACCCTAACTCCTCTAAAACTCGTCTCTCCCAAAGAAAGATTTAAACATTGAACACTGCAGGATAAAACATATTTTACACTGACATTCAAGACATACTACACACACACTACACTACACTACTACAGCGTGTGTGTGTGTGTGTGTTCTGGTCTGTTAATGTGGACAGTGTGTGTGTGTGTGTGTGTGTGTGTGTGTGTTCTGGTCTGTTAATGTGGACAGTGTGTGTGTGTGTGTGTTCTGGTCTGTTAATGTGGACAGTGTGTGTGTGTGTTCTGGTCTGTTAATGTGGACAGTGTGTGTGTGTGTTCTGGTCTGTTAAGGTGG
>NC_089800.1:90347060-90354560 GCF_029633855.1 Hoplias malabaricus
CCCACAATCCATTCCATGTGGCCATACTCCTGCCACAAGCGGACGCTGCTGCGGTTCTCCGGCTGCTTCAGTAAACGCTTTATCACTCGCTTACTACGCTTCACCTGTGCCTTCACTCGCTTTTTATTACTGCCACGGACACACCAGAGAACCTGCAACACACACATACATGCAGACACACACACACACAATCATACACAAATACACATATTGTATCTGTCCAAAGATATCTCCATGTAAGATATCTCCATTATAGTGATTAAGGCGATGGTAAGGTAGCGATTACGGCAAGGGGAAGGTAGCAATTATGGCGAGGGAAGGGTATTGATTACGGCGAGGGTAAGGTAGTGATTATGGTGAGGGGAGGGTAGGGATTACGGCGAGGGGAGGGTAGGGATTACGGCAAGGGGTAGGTAGTGATTACGGCAAGGGGAGGGAAGGGATTATGGCGATGGTAAGGTAGCGATTACGGCAAGGGGAGGGTAGCGATTACAACTAGGGGAAGGTAGCAATTATGGCAAGGGAAGGGTATTGATTACGGTGAGGGTAAGGTAGTGATTATGGTGAGGGGAGGGTAGGGATTATGGCGAGTGGAGTGTAGGGATTACGGTGAGGGGAAGGTAGTGATTACTATGTGGGGAGTGTAGTGATTACGGCGAGGGGAGGTTAGCGATTATGGTGAGGGAAGGGTAGTTATTACGGCGAGTGGAGGGTAGGGATTATGGTGAGGGGAAGGTAGCGATTACGGCGAGGGGGGGGGGTAGGGATTTTGGCAAGGGGGGGGGTAGGGATTACGGCGAGGGGAGGGTAGGGATTACGGCGAGGGGAGGGTAGGGATTACGGCGAGGGGAGGGTAGGGATTACGGCGAGGGGAGGGGAGGGATTATGGCGAGGGGAAGGTAGCGATTACGCCGAGGGGAGGGTAGGGATTACGGCGAGGGGAGGGTAGAGATTACCGCAAGGGGCAGGTAGTGATTACAGCAAGGGGATGGGAGGGATTACGGCGAGGGGAAGGTAGCGATTACGGCAAGGGGAGTAAACAGTAAACATACCTTTAACTTTTCGTACTGAATCCAGGAAAGTGAGAGTGTCATTCTCTCCTTTGGTGGAAACAGAGGAATCATCTGTTCCAGAACATTCTTCACAAACTCCTCCCTCTCTTTACTCAGCCCCACCCCCTTCCAGCTATCACTCAGACAGCTCATGTGACCCACGATGCTGACTCCGGTTGGCGGGAGGAGGTGAGAGGTCAGAGGTCGCTCAAGGTCAGTGGTCAGGTCCAGGAGGCCAGGGTCATCCAGGAGCAAGCTGTAAGGTGGTGGAGCCAAAGGGTTGGGCAGCCCCAGGAACTGCAGGAAACAGAGGAGGAGGCGGAGCTTCAAGTCTGCAGACTCCACCTTGATTAGGGAGGGGCCAATGTCATCAAACAGCACCTGCACATGTACAGGACAGGGATTAGTGGCAGTTCAGGAAGGTGATGCGCGATCAGAAGTGTTGAGCTGTGTGGTGTGTAGCGCTGGACAGAACAGTGACACCTGGCGATCTGGATCCTCACAGTCCTCCTCCAACTGGCTTTTGGACTTGTCCGGTCTCCATGGCAACCAGTGCTTGGATTCCCGGGCTGTTTCCAGGTCCAGCCAGATCCTCCATTTTGGCTGAGTTTTATCTTTGATCTCACTGTCATCCTCTTCTTCATCATTATCCTCGTCCTCCTCTGGACAGAGAGCAGAGAATAAACCATGAGAATAACCCAGAGAATACACCATGTCCACTCTGTGAGACACTCCTTCCCTGTTGGTCCACAGTGTAGAGTGTGTGTGTGTCTGTGTACGTCTCTGTGCGTCTGTGTGTGTGTACCTGCAGGTATAACCCATCCTCCTCTCTCCTGCTGCAGCATCCATGCTCTCCATCCTCGAGCTCCTCTCTCTCCTACTCTCGCCTCTCCACTGTCCCAGAAGGGCTCAAAAAACTCCACCTAGACACACACACACACACACACACACACACACACACACACACACACACAGGGAAAGACAAACACACACATTATCACTGTACAGAGAAAACATGCATCTCCAAAACAGTAACTTTACAGGAGAATCAAAAACCTTAAGGTTTAGTGGAAATCAATGTAAAGAGACTTTATTCAGAATGATTGTGACCCGGTTGAGGGTGGGGTCTCAGTTCGTGTTGTGATAGAGGGGTGGGGGTGAAGTGTGAGAGAGAAATGGCCATACGGAGGGTTCTGACGCAGCGGCGAGTCGCTGTGCAGCGCCCAAAGAAACCCACAAGTGTCAGTGTTTCCTCCTTTAAACTCTATAATCCACAGTGTATTCTCTGAGTTTAATGTAGTTTCAGTGGATTATGGCCTTTACTTCAGAACGAGCAGAAAACAGCACGAGGGGCAGTTGAGGAGTTAGCTGTAAACTTACAGTTCCACCTTAAATGGTGAAGCAAATTTAATATCGAACACAACTGAAGTATTTAAGCGCTGGAGGAAAATATCTACGGAGTAAGAATCAGAATTGAGCTCCATATCACAGAAGAGCGCTGATCATAATCCTGGAGGGTGCTGGGAGTGTGTCACGATTAGTGCAGAACCATCTGTGTCCCTGCTGTGACTTACTGAGGTGTGTGTGTGTGTGTGTGTGTGTGTACCTGCTGTGCTGTAGTAAGATGTGTAATTTTCTCAGGTTTGTTGAAGGTGAAGTCGAGCTGGGCCTGGTACAGACTGAGCGCTCTCTCTGAATGACCGCACTGACGCAGGAACTCACACTGCAACACAAAGATCTCTACACGCACACACGAACATGCACACACACGGTGAGAGGCTTCAGTACCTTAAATACAGCAGTATATCTTCCACCAGGGGGCAGCAGAGGAGAGTACCTCTGCTTCAATGACTTCTCGGTGGTAAGCTCAGGTCTCCAGGTAAATAAAGAGTTAATAAGTAAATGAAAAATGAATGAAACACACAGTGCAGTGTGGGAGTGGTGGTCCTTACCCAGCATGCTCTGCTGCGTGCCGGACATGGGCGGGTGGGACACCATGCTGCCGTCCTGCACCGCACTGAGCGTGCTCAGGCACTTCCTGTACGCGGCTGTCACTGTGGAGACGGAGAAGCTGCTGAATCGGCTCTGAGTGTAGAGCAGGTAGCTCCTCCACACGGGGATGCTGTTGGGGTGCAGGAACACCAGCTTCTTCCACTCCTTCAACAGAACCGCGGGTTCCCACAGTTCCCCACAGACCCGTATACGTTCCAGCTTCAGCTCCACGCTGCTCGGGTTGAACTCCAGAGCACGGTCAAACACGGACAGCTTCCGCTCTAGAACCACCCGGGTAGAACCATCAGCTTTAAACACACCACACACTTCATCCTGCACACACACACACACACATTAAAATAGGAGTCTTGGGGCAGAACATGGAAAAACTGGATCCCTGGAAAACTCAAGAGAATCGGGTGTTGTTCAGACACGGGGCGGAGCCTGTGCAGCACATACGGGAGATACAGCAAGACTCTCTAGAACATTCCTGGCTCTGTTCACACAGGGGTCACTCAGACTGTCCCCGGACTGTGTCCCAGAGACAGGAGAAAATCTGTGGAAACTCTGGGAGATTGTTACAGATGTTTGTGTTCACACACACAGCTCCTCCAGGTAAAGTCCAGAACAGTTCTGGGAAATGGGGGCAGGTGTGAGAGAGGCTTCAGTGTTTGTTTGTGTGTAATTGTGTGTGTGTGTGTATAAAATGTGTACAAGTAATTGCGTGCGTGTATGATTGTGTGTGTCTGTGTGTGTGTAATTGTGTGTATGTATGTGTAATTATGTGTGTGTGTATGTGCGTGTGTATGTGTGTGTGCATGTGTAATTGTGTGTATGTATGTGTGTGTAATTGTGTGTGTATACGTGTGTGCGTGTGTGTATGTGTGTAATTGTGTGTGCGTGTGTGTATGTGTGTAATTGTGTGTGCGTGTGTGTGTGTGTAATTGTGTGTGCGTGTGTAATTGTGTGTGTGCGTGTGTAATTGTATTGCTGTATGTGTGTGTAATTGTGTGTATGTGTAAATGTGTGCGTGTATGTGTGTAATAGTGTGCACATGTGTATGTGTAAATGTGTGCGTGTATGTGTGTAATTGTGTGTGTGTGTAATAGTGTGCGCGTGTGTATGTGTAATAGTGTGTGCATGTGTATGTGTAATAGTGTGTGCATGTGTATGTGTAATAGTGTGTGCATGTGTATGTGTAATAGTGTGTGCATGTGTATGTGTAATAGTGTGTGCATGTGTATGTGTAATAGTGTGTGCATGTGTATGTGTAATAGTGTGTGCATGTGTATGTGTGTGTAATTGTGTGTGCGTGTGTATGTGTAATAGTGTGTGCGTGTGTATGTGTAATAGTGTGCGCGTGTATGTGTGTGTAATTGTGTGTGCGTGTGTATGTGTAATAGTGTGTGCATGTGTATGTGTAATAGTGTGTGCATGTGTATGTGTGTGTAATTGTGTGTGCGTGTGTATGTGTAATAGTGTGTGCATGTGTATGTGTAATAGTGTGCGCGTGTATGTGTGTAATTGTGTGTGCGTGTGTATGTGTAATAGTGTGTGCATGTGTATGTGTAATAGTGTGTGCATGTGTATGTGTAATAGTGTGTGCATGTGTGTGTGTGTAATTGTGTGTGCGTGTGTATGTGTAATAGTGTGCGCGTGTGTGTAATAGTGTGCGCGTGTATGTGTGTGTAATTGTGTGTGCGTGTGTATGTGTAATAGTGTGTGCATGTGTATGTGTAATAGTGTGTGCATGTGTATGTGTGTGTAATTGTGTGTGCGTGTATGTGTGTGTAATTGTGTGTGCGTGTATGTGTAATAGTGTGTGCGTGTGTATGTGTAATAGTGTGCGCGTGTATGTGTGTGTAATTGTGTGTGCGTGTGTATGTGTAATAGTGTGTGCATGTGTATGTGTAATAGTGTGTGCATGTGTATGTGTAATAGTGTGTGCGTGTGTATGTGTAATAGTGTGTGCATGTGTATGTGTAATTGTGTGTGCGTGTGTATGTGTGTAATTGTGTGTGCGTGTGTATGTGTAATTGTGTGTGCGTGTGTATGTGTAATAGTGTGTGCTTGTGTATGTGTAATAGTGTGCGCGTGTATGTGTGTGTAATTGTGTGTGCGTGTGTATGTGTAATAGTGTGTGCATGTGTATGTGTAATAGTGTGTGCGTGTGTATGTGTAATAGTGTGTGCATGTGTATGTGTAATAGTGTGCGCGTGTATGTGTGTAATTGTGTGTGCGTGTGTATGTGTAATAGTGTGTGCGTGTGTATGTGTAATAGTGTGTGCGTGTGTATGTGTAATAGTGTGTGCATGTGTATGTGTAATAGTGTGTGCATGTGTATGTGTAATAGTGTGTGCATGTGTATGTGTGTGTAATTGTGTGTGCGTGTGTATGTGTAATTGTGTGTGCGTGTGTATGTGTAATAGTGTGTGCATGTGTATGTGTAATAGTGTGCGCGTATATGTGTGTGTAATTGTGTGTGCGTGTGTATGTGTAATTGTGTGTGCATGTGTATGTGTAATAGTGTGTGCGCGTATATGTGTGTGTAATTGTGTGTGCGTGTGTATGTGTAATTGTGTGTGCATGTATAATTGTGTGTGCGTGTGTATGTGTAATAGTGTGCGCGTGTGTATGTGAAATTGTGTGTGAGTGTATGTGTGTAATAGTGTGTGCATGTGTATGTGTGTGTAATTGCGTGTGCGTCTGTATGTGTAATAGTCTGCGCGTGTGTATGTGAAATTGTGTGTATGTATGCGTGTGTAATTGTGTGTGCGTGTATGTATGTGTGTGTAATTGTGTGCGTGTATGTGTGTGTGTGTAATTGTGTGTATGTATGTGTGTGTGTGTAATTGTGTGTGCGTGTATGTGTGTAATTGTGTGTGCGTGTATGTATGTGTGTGTAATTGTGTGCATGTATGTGTGTGCATGTGTAATTGTGTGTGCGCATGTGTATGTGTAATTTTGTTCGCGTATGTGTGTAATTGTGTGTATGTGTGCAATTGTGTGTGTGTGTACGTGTAATTGTGTGTGATTGTGTTTGTGTAAACGTGTGTGTGTAAATGTGCTTGTGTGTAATTGTGTGTGTGTGCGTAATTGTGTGTGTAAAATTGTGCATGAGTGTGTAATTGTGTGTGTGTGTGTGTGTAATTGTGCGTTTTTGTGTGCGTGTGTAATTGTGTGTCTGTGCGTAATTGTGCGTGTGTGTAATTGTGCATGTGTGTGTGTGAAAAATTGTGTAAAATTGTGTGTGTGAGTTTGTGTAATTGTGTGTGTAATTGTGCTTGTGAGTAATTGTGTTTGAGTGCGCTCTTGTATGTGTACTTTTTGTTTGTGTGTGTAATTTTGTGTGTAATTGTGTGTGTGTGAATGTAATGGTGTGTGAGTGTGTAATTGTGTGGGTGAGTGTGTGTGTAATTGTGTGTGTGTGTGTGTGTATGTGAGAGAGTGTGTGTGTAATTGTGTGTGTTTTTTTTTACCTGAAAGCGTATGAAACAAAGCCACAGCTGAATGTTTGTGGGGTTCTCTCTCAGTTCCCTGTTGAAGTCTTGGATGCGAGTGGTCAGCAGGGCGGCGCTGTGGGGTCCACTCAGCTGCTGCCCCTTGGCCGCGGGCGTGGGCTCAGACTTCCCCTCCACGTACAGAGAGGTGAGAGGGTCGTACACCCCCAGCGGATCCACGCAGGAGGGGCGGGGCAGAGGGGGCGGGGGTTCAGGACATGGGGGAAGGGGCAGGAAGGGGGCAGGGTCAGTGTGGGTGGAGGGAGGAGTCTGGGGGACTTTATTGTCAGTGGGAGGGGCGTCGGGGGCAGTAGGGAGCATGGGTACAGTGTCGGAACGAAGCTGCTGCTGGACGGAGGAGTGGAAATATCGCTCCGGTTTTCTGTCCACTCGCTTCCTCTCCGGAACCGAATCGTCCCAAAACACGGCCTGAGTCCGAGAGTCCACCCCCAGAACAGAACTGCCCTTCCTCCTGTACCTGAACACACACACGCACGCATGCAGACACACACCATACACAAACACACACAGAGGGAGCGATAAGATCACACACAGAGCTGCAGCTAAAGAAACTCAAGAAGCCTTAGAATGGCCCTGCCCCCTCGTCTGAGTCTGTCCAATCACAGCGCTGGACCCGTGTTTATGTGAGAGCACAAAGACGAGGTTAAACTCAGCAAAACAGACACAACGAGCGCGGAGAAATAAGAGCACTGAGTAAAAACGGAGAAGAAAGAGAACAGAGTGAAAACGGCTAAAAACCAGAGCTTCTGCTCCTCGCTCCTCACTGCTGTGCGCTCGGGGTCGGGGTGAACAGCGAGCGGCTCATTATCATTTAAAGGAACAGGTGCTGAAAGCGGGCGTTCTGAACAGGGGCTGTTTACACAGGGGGAGACTCAGAGCAGGTCACAGACGATTCAGATTCAGAAGTACTGCATTGATTCCAGAGGGAAATTGCT
>NC_089800.1:90357060-90424560 GCF_029633855.1 Hoplias malabaricus
CTCTTCATTTAGACCAGGGGTCGGCCACCCTCTTTGATCTCTCTGATTTCTCAGCTTTTGAAAATAATTACTGAGTATTTCATTAAAATGTATTTTATTTTAATTTGTTCATTTTCTAAATGTAAATCTATGAAGATTATGGCAATCTTGTAACATCTAAAATATTTTAATATTTGAAATATTTGTGTCGCTCTTAACACACCTCACAACTTCCAACGTGCGACACCCGTCAGTGTGTGGTTTCTTTAACTTTTCGAGCACTGACTGACTGCAGGGCGCCAGTGAAATAATGACGGCACAGAGAGAGGACAGCAGTGTTGTTTGCTGCCAGTGGATCATTTAAGTTCTGAGTTTGTTTCCATTACCACAGGGACTCAAATAAACACTGAGTATTTTACTTCAACACAACGTCTTTTTTTCGGAGTTAAAAATGTTGTGTTGAATGTAGAAATGTTATTTCATTTTTCTGCAGTCGTTCATTGATTTCATGAACGTAACTCAGTGTTGTTTGTTTATACGGAGCACAAAGGCAAAAAAAACCCAACCCTGTTATTTCAGTGTTGTTTCATGTAAAATTTCAAAAGGGTTTTGTGGCTCCCAGTGTTTTCTTCACTGTGTGAGACTGGCTCTGTGAGTGGTAAAGGTTCCCGACCCCTGATTTAGATCTACTTTGGTTTAAAATGTATTTAAATGAGAACATATTGCTGCTGATTTTGTGTCCAGTGTAAAACGTTCTGAAAAGATTTCAGTTTGTGTTCGGTACCGTTTAACACATTTAAAGAGGAACGTTAGAGGAACGTTAGACATGTGTCACCTCTGGGGGCTGTGGGGGGAGGTCTCTGTGGCTCGATGGTGGAGACTCAGGGCATCGTCAGAACGGAAACTCTCATTCTTCAGCCATTCCTGATCTGCAAAGAAAACAGAGAAACACCATCAGTGACCATCACATCGCAACCTTCTCTGGAACTCCATACATTGCCTAGTACCAGGGGAACCTCAGAGGAACACCGCGCTTTACCATCATACCACCTCTTACTCTGAGGAACAAGAGAGAACCGCAGGGGAACCCAGGATTGACATAAACAGTCACAGAAGGGATTATGAGGAGAACGCACCTCCAGAAGAATCCAACAGTGTGTAACTGTCAGTGTGAGAGAGTGTGTCAGTGACTGTGTGTGTGTGTGTGTGTGTGTAGCAGTTGGGGGTAAAACCCGGAGTCTTCCGCGAGTCCGGACCCCGCTCCCCGAACCCCCGCGGAGACCCACCTGCGGTTCGGGCGGCGCGGCAAGGGGAGAGTTCTGAGAACGCGGGGAATAAAGCCATCTTTCCGCCGGGGATATGCTAATGCTAATGCTACTATAGCAGACACAAACACGGGCACCTCCTGATGACGTCAGCAGAACGCTCGGCCAATCAGTATAAATCAATAAAATACAAGCTTATAAATATTAAAAAAGTATTTCTCTTTTATTTTCGTGTTTCAACATTTTATAAATTAAACTGCGATTGTTTTTAGAGAGTATTTACTTCAGTGGAATTAGATTTAGATTCATTTACAGGACGGTGATTTTCCCCTTGTGTTTTACAATTGTGTTTAATGTGTGAAATAAAAAAAGTTAAATCTGTAAAATCTCTATTTAAATTGAATTTTTCTTCTGTCGACACATAGTTAGAGAGATAGAGACAGTACAGATAGATATGGTCCTGTGAAACTCCTAACAGTCTTTCTCCTCAAGTTCATCAGTAAGTGCAGGGCTCCACTCCTCACTACTCCTCCTCTACTTCTCTACTTCTTATTCTCCTCCTCCTCCACTCCTCACTCCTCCTTCACTCCTTCACCTCACTACTCCTCCTATATTCCTCATTACTTCACCCTCCTCCACTCCTTTGCCTCACTCCTCCTTACTCCTCTTCCTCCACTCGTTTGTCTCACTCCTTCTCCGCTCCTCACTACTCCTCCTCCACTCCTTTGCCTCACTCCTCCTTCTCCACTCCTTACTCCTCCTCCTCCTCCTCCACTCCTTTGCCTCACTCCTCCTTCTCCACTCCTTACTCCTCCTCCTCCTCCTCCACTCCTTTGCCTCACTCCTCCTTCTCCACTCCTTACTCCTCCTCCTCCACTCCTTTGCCTCACTCCTCCTTCTCCACTCCTTACTCCTCCTCCTCCTCCTCCACTCCTTTGTCTCACACATCCTCCTCCTCCTCCACTCTTTTGCCTCACACCTCCTCCCCCCCTCCTCACTCCTCTTCCTCCACTCCTTTGCCTCACTCCTTCTCCCCTCATCACTACTCCTCCTCCACTCCTTTGCCTCACACCTCCTCCTCCCCTCCTCACTCCTTCACCTCCCTACTCCTATATTCCTCATTACTCCTCCCTCCTCCTCCACCTCACTACTCCTCCTATATTCCTCACTACTCCTCTTCCACTCCTTTGCCTCACTGCTCCTTCTCCCCTCCTCACTACTCTTCCTCCAATCCTTTGCCTCACTCCTCCTTCTCCCCTCCTCACTGCTCCTCCTCCACTCCTTTGCCTCACACCTCCTTCTCCCCTCCTCACTCCTCCTCCAATCCTTCGCCTCACTACTCCTCCTATATTCCTCATTACCCCTCCCTTCTCCTCCACATCACTGCTCCTCCTCCACTCCTTTGCCTCACACCTCCTTCTCCCCTCCTCACTCCTCCTCCACTCCTTTGCCTCACTCCTCCTTCTCCACTCCTTCCTCCTCCTCCTCCTCCTCCACTCCTTTGTTTCACACATCCTCCTCCTCCTCCACTCTTTTGCCTCACACCTCCTCCCCCCCTCCTCACTCCTCTTCCTCCACTCCTTTGCCTCACTCCTTCTCCCCTCCTCACTACTCCTCCTCCACTCATTTGCCTCACACCTCCTCTTCCCCTCCTCACTCCTTCACCTCCCTACTCCTATATTCCTCATTACTCCTCCCTCCTCCTCCACCTCACTACTCCTCCTATATTCCTCACTTCTCCTCCTCCACTCCTTTGCCTCACACCTCCTTCTCCCCTCCTCACTCCTCCTCCAATCTTTCGCCTCACACCTCCTCCTATATTCCTCATTACCCCTCCCTTCTCCTCCACATCACTGCTCCTCCTCCACTCCTTTGCCTCACACCTCCTTCTCCCCTCCTCACTCCTCCTCCACTCCTTTGCCTCACTCCTCCTTCTCCACTCCCTCTCCTCCTCCTCCTCCTCCTCCTCCTCCACTCCTTTGTTTCACACATCCTCCTCCTCCTCCACTCTTTTGCCTCACACCCCCCCTCCTCACTCCTCTTCCTCCACTCCTTTGCCTCACTCCTTCTCCCCTCCTCACTACTCCTCCTCCACTCCTTTGCCTCACACCTCCTCTTCCCCTCCTCACTCCTTCACCTCCCTACTCCTATATTCCTCATTACTCCTCCCTCCTCCTCCACCTCACTACTCCTCCTATATTCCTCACTACTCCTCCTCCACTCCTTTGCCTCACTGCTCCTTCTCCCCTCCTCACTCCTCCTCCAATCCTTCGCCTCACTACTCCTCCTATATTCCTCATTACCCCTCCCTTCTCCTCCACATCACTGCTCCTCCTCCACTCCTTTGCCTCACACCTCCTTCTCCCCTCCTCACTCCTCCTCCACTCCTTTGCCTCACTCCTCCTTCTCCACTCCTTATTCCTCCTCCTCCACTCCTTATTCCTCCTCCTCCTCCTCCACTCCTTTGTCTCACACATCCTCCTCCTCCTCCACTCTTTTGCCTCACACCCCCCCTCCTCACTCCTCTTCCTCCACTCCTTTGCCTCACTCCTTCTCCCCTCCTCACTACTCCTCCTCCACTCCTTTGCCTCACACCTCCTCTTCCCCTCCTCACTCCTTCACCTCCCTACTCCTATATTCCTCATTACTCCTCCCTCCTCCTCCACCTCACTACTCCTCCTATATTCCTCACTACTCCTCCTCCACTCCTTTGCCTCACTGCTCCTTCTCCCCTCCTCACTACTCCACCTCCAATCCTTTGCCTCACTCCTCCTTTTCCCCTCCTCACTGCCCCTCCTCCACTCCTTTGCCTCACACCTCCTTCTCCCCTCCTCACTCCTCCTCCAATCCTTCGCCTCACTACTCCTCCTATATTCCTCATTACTCCTCCTCCTCCTCCACCTCACTACTCCTCCTATATTCCTTATTACTCCTTCTCCACTCATTCACCTCACTCCTCCTCCTCCTCCCTCCTTTGCTTCACTCCTCCTATGTTGCTCACTACTCTTCCTCCTCCACTCCTTCACCTCACTCCTCCTCTTTCCCTCCTTTGCCTTACTCCTCCTCCTATATTTCTCACTACTCCTCCTCCACTACTTTGCCTCACTACCCCTTCTCCCCTCTTCATTACTCCTCCTCCACTCCTTTGCCTCACTCCTTCTCCTCTCCTCACTACTCCTCCTCCACTCCTTTGCCTCACACCTCCTCCCCCCCTCACGCCTCCTCCTCCACTTCTTTGCCTCACAATTCCTCCCCCCTCCTCACTCCTCCTCCAATCCTTCGCCTCACTACTCCTCCTATATTCCTCATTACTCCTCCCTCCTCCTTTACCTCACTACTCCTCTTATATTCCTCATTACTCCTCCTCCACTCATTCACCTCACTCCTCCTTCCTTTGCCTTACTTCTTCTCCTATATTTCTCACTACCCCTCCTCTATTTCTTCGCCTCACTCCTTCTTCTACTCTCCTCACTCCTCATCCTCCACTCCTTCACCTCACTCCTCCTCTTCCCCTCCTTTGCCTCACTCCTTCTTCTCCCCTCCTCACTACTCCTTCTCTACTCATTTGCCTCACACCTCCTCCCCCCCTCCTCACTCCTCCTCCTCCACTCCTTTGCCTCACTCCTCCTATATTCCTCACTTCTACTCCTCCATTCCTCACTTATTTATTCTGGGTTTAGTCAGGGTTTATTGGTTTAGTCTGTGTTTGTGGGTTTATTTTGGGTTTACACCGGATTTAGTCAGGGTTTACACTGGGTTTAGTCTGGGTTTACACAGGGTTTATCTGTGTTTATGGGTTTAGTCTGGGTTTAGTCTGAGCTCCGCAGCAGTGTTCTCCTGCGGCGAGTATCAGAGAGGACTGTTCCTGTAGGGGGTGGGGAGGGTGTTTGGGGGAAACCCGAGCTGGTGGTGGTGGGGGGTGTAAACTGAGACCAGGTTCTCACTGTGTGGCGTCCAGAACAAACTGAACTGTCCTCTGACCTTCTGACCCATATGAGCACAGTTCTACTGGACCTTACACAGACCCTGAGTACTCTCAGAAGCACCAAGAATTACCAGAGGAACTAGGTTCCTTAATCAGACTCTCGTTCTAGCAGCAACCCCTTCATCTCAAACGTCTCCACGCCCCAGTCTCTCCTCTCCACCTCCTCCTACTCAGTCTCTTCTTTCCTCCTCCTCCTCAGTCTCTCCTCTCCTCCACCTCCTCAGTCTTGTCTCCACCTCCTCCTCCTCAGTCTCTCCTCTCCTCCACCTCCTCAATCTCTCCTCTCCTCTTCCTCCTCAGTCTCTCCTCTCCTCCACCTCCTCAATCTCTCCTCTCCTCTTCCTCCTCAGTCTCTCCTCCACCTCTTCCTCCTCAATCTCTCCTCTCCTCCACTTCCTCAGTCTCTCCTCTCCTCCACCTCCTTAGTCTCTCCTCTCCTCCTACTCCTCAGTCTCTCCTCCACCTCCTCAATCTCTCCTCTCCTCTTCCTCCTCAGTCTCTCCTCTCCTCCACCTCCTCAATCTCTCCTCTCCTCTTCCTCCTCAGTCTCTCCTCCACCTCCTCCTCCTCAGTCTCTCCTCTCCTCCTCCTCCTCAGTCTCTCCTCTCCTCCATCTCTCCTCTCCTCCTCAGTCTCTCCTCTCCTCCGTCTCTCCTCTCCTCCACCTCCTCAGTCTCACTTCTCCTCCTCCTCAGTTTCTGCTTTCCTCCACCTCCTCAGTCTCTCCTCTATGTGTGTAAAGGTTGTAAATGAGTGAGATGATAAATAGTTGAGGGGGTTTCTGGTGTATTGTTGTGTATGCAACTGGTTTATTATTATTATTATTATTATTATTGTCATCATCAGGTGTGAATCACTGGACAGTGGGTAAGAGGACAGTGCTGTGTTACCGGGGCTGGGTGAGACAGGTGAGGCATCCAGGTGAGGCTTTGTCCTCACAGTGGGGGGTGACAATCAGATGTGTTCTGTAACTGTATCTGCCCCGAGAGATCGCATCCTGCTGATGAGAGAGGGAACACAGCTCTTTCCTCCAGCGTCTCAGTCCGTCCTCTCCTCCGGCGTCTCTCTCTCTCTCTCTCTCTCTCTCTCTCTCTCTCTCTCTCTCTCTCTTGTATCCTGTAGTCTCTCTGCTCCAGTCTCTCTTTGTCTCCTGTCTTTGTCCCACTTGCTCTCTGAGCGATGCTGAACCCTGGGGGCAGACGTAGGGTGATGGTGTCCGAGCGGGCGTGTGTCCATACGGAGGCGGAGACGCTGCCGCGGGAAGTTTACGAACTGCTTGAGCAGCAGAGGTTCTTCTACACAGAGCTAATGCAGGAGCAGGAGAGGAACTACCGCTCATTCCTGCAGATGGTGATGGACTGCAGCAGCATCCGAGTGGACGCTGTCCTGAAGGAGCTGCAGGAGCTTTGTCTCGTCCTGCAGGACGTCCGCAAGGCCGCCGCCCGTAATGCCCTGCGTACAGACAGACTCGCCCAGGGCTTTGTCATGGTCCGAGGAGCTGTGAACGCACTCACATCAAAATATCTGTATGCAGCTGAAACAGACGTCAAGCCCAGGAACGTGGACAGGAGATCAGAGACAAAGACAACAGAGACAAAGACAACAGAGACAAGGACAGCAGAGACAAAGAAAACGGAGACGAGACGAGAACCAAAGGCAAAACAACTCGTCGCCAACTTGACAGACCTCCAACTGGACAATATACAGGTAGAGAGAGAGAGAGAGAGAGAGAGAGAGAGAGAGAGAGAGACAGAGACAGACAGACAGAGAGAGAGAAATCTACTTTGATTTCACCTGTGTTTATTGCTATTAATGTTTTGTTTGTTTGTTTGTTTGTGTCTCTGTTGATGTAAACATCTTAAACTCTCAAGGTTATAGCGCTCTAAAACTGAAATCTCTCTGTGTGTGTGTGTGTGTGTGTGTGTGTGTGTGTGTGTTTCAGGCAGATAAACTCACAGAAGAGCAGCTCTCTGGTTAAGAACACACACAGAAACACACACACACACACACACACACACACACACACACACACACACACACACACAGAAACACACACACACACACACACACCTAAAGACCTAAAGATAAAGATAAAGAGATAAAAGACCAATGCTTAGAAGCAGGAGAAACAAACTTGTAGCAGCATAAAAGACCTGCTGAATGGACTGTGTGTGTGTGTGTTTGTGTTTGTGTGTGTGTGTGTGTGTGTGTGTGTGTGTGTGTGTGTTCCAGATTTTAGAGAGGCCTTCTCTCTCTTTGATAAGGATGGAGATGGAGTGATCACCACTAAAGAGCTGGGGACAGTGATGAGGTCACTGGGACAGAGCCCCACGGGGGCGGAGATTCAGGACATGATGGACGAGGTGGACACAGATGGTCAGAATCAGTTCAGTGTTTACTGTGTTTACTGGGTCTTTATTCTGTGTTTACTGTGTGTTCATTGTGTTTTTATTGTTTGTTTATTATGGGTTTATTCTGTGTTTACTGTGTTTTTATTGTGTTTACTGTGTGTTTATTGTGTGTTTACTGTGTGTTTATTTTTTGTTTATTATGTGTTTATATTGTGTTTACCGTGTGTTTATTGTTTGTTTACTGTGTGTCCATTGTGTTTACCGTGTGTTTATTGTTTGTTTACTGTGTGTTTATTCTGTGTTTACTGTGTGTTCATTGTGTTTTTATTGTTTGTTTATTATGGGTTTATTCTGTGTTTACTGTGTTTTAATTGTTTGTTTATTATGTTTGTTGTGTGTTTACTGTTTGTTTATTATGTGTTTGTTGTGTGTTTACTGTGTGTTTATTGTGTTTTTTTGTGTGTTTGTTGTGTATTTACTGTTTATCCTGTGTTTACTGTGTTTATTGTGTTAAATGTGTTTATTTTATTTTCACTGTGTGTTTACTGTGTGTTTATTGTGTTTACTCTCTGTTTTTTATGTGTACACACACCTTCCCTTTCCTCCTTGGTTTTTCTCAGGAAATGGAACAATAGATTTCCCAGAGTTCCTGGCGATGATGGTGAGGAAGATGAAGGAAACAGACGGAGAGGAAGAAGTCCGTGAGGCTTTTAGAGTCTTCGACAAGGTGAAGAGTTCCTACTTTACCCCAGAGAAATAACCACACACACACACACACACACACCACAGCAAGGCATTAAATCATTAACTCCCGCTCAGTGTGTTTGCTGGAACGGATCTAGAACTGTTCGGACACTGACAAAAATGATCAAAAACACATTTTTGCACAAAGCAATGAACTTGAGATAAAAAAAAAAACCTTGGGTAATTTCCCAGGAATTTACAGGGCACTTATTACACTCCGCTCTTTGGCCAGTAGATGGCACCAATACGTCATTCGCTGGCAACTGATTCACGGGTGGATGAGGGGTTCTCTGACGAGGGTGATGTTGGGTCTCAGAGCACTCTTAGTGAACTGGACTCCTCTCAGGTAGAGCCCAGTGGAGATGCTGAGGCTGAATCACAGGGACCTGCTCAGTTGAATCGGTCACTGTACAGTTCACAGGAAGTGAATCATTTTCTGGATTAAACATGTGGTAAAGAGGTGAATTTCTTCCCGGACGTCGATAGGAAGTTTGAGAGGTCACTTCGCTTCAGAGAAGTGAGGGCCTTGATGCCTTGAGTGAAAAGAAACGTTTTCGGTTGAAGAATCAAATCAAATCAAATCAAATCAAATTTATTTATATAGCGCTTTTCACAACTGATGTCACAAAGCAGCTTCACAGAATTCCAGTAAGACAAAGATTTGACATGAAATGTAAAAAATGTAAAACCCTCAAGTGAGCGAGGCCAGGGGCGACAGTGGCAAGGAAAAACTCCCCCAGCTGAGGAAGAAACCTTGGGAGGAACCAAGGCTCACAAGGGGTGACCCATCCTCCTCTGGTCAATCTACAGGTGATGATAGTTAGTAGTCCATGAGAACTTCAGTGTAGGGACAGCTTCAAGGCACTTGGTGGTTGCTGGAGCGTGGGCAGCTGGTCTGAAGCGTGGAGGAGGGTCTCGACAGTCATCCATCAGTGTCCAGACAGACAGGTGGGCAGTTGTTTACTCGGAAAGTTGTAAAGGGATGGAATTAGTTTTGAACTGTTTTGTGTTTATAAAGTAGAAAATATGAACATTTCCAGAGTGTGGCTAATGACTCCGGCAGATCTGACTATGACAGCTTTAACTAAAAGGAGAGAACCAGGAGGACACACAGACACGGGAGCATCCTGAAACACTGGCATCCCTCCGCTCCACCGTCAACAAACCTGAGTGATCGCGAGAAGCGGCGTGACGACAGCACCAGCGTCTCAGTTTACTATAATTCCCTGTGTCCATGGACCCCCCGGATCTGCCGCCTTTATCTATGGGGGAGCATTAGCTACCAAATGATAAACTAAACGGATGAGTTTTTAGCCTAGATTTGAAGATTGCGACTGTGTCTGAGTCCCGAACATTTTCTGGAAGATCATTCCAGAGTCTGGGGGCTTTATAAGAAAAGGCTCTTCCCCCAGCTGAGGCCTTCTGAATTCTGGGAACATTTAAAAATCCAGTATTCTGTGATCTGAGTGAACGTGGGGGCTCATAATAGGAAATTGTATCTTGAAGATATTCAGGAGCGAGCCCATGTAGAGCTTTATATGTTAATAACAAAATTTTGTAGTCAATGCGGAATTTAACAGGCAGCCAATGAAGTGATGATAAAACTGGGCTGATATGTTCAAATTTTCTAGTTTTAGTGAGGACCCTAGCTGCAGCATTTTGAACTAGTTGAAGTTTTCTTAAATTGCTGCTGGTGCATCCTGACAGTAGTGCGTTACAGTAGTCAAGCCTTGAAGTAATAAAGGCATGTACTAATGTTTCTGTGTCCTGGAGGGATAAGGCATTTCTAATCTTAGCAATATTGCGAAGATGTAAAAAAGCTGTCCTAGTGATACTACCTATGTGTTGATCACCAAGATTTTTTGCTGCTGAACCAGGTTTAACTGGAAAGTCAGCGAGATTTAAAATTAAATCTGATCATTTATTTCTTGCCACTTTTGTACCCAAAAGCAGGACCTCTGTTTTGTTGCTGTTTAGAAGGAGGAAGTTACGCAACATCCAGCCTTTCACGTCTTTTACACAGTCCTCTATTTTCTTTAATCTGTGTTTGTCATCGGGCTTGGCTGAAATATACAATTGTGTGTCGTCTGCGTAACAGTGAAAGTTAATGTCATGGTTTCTTATAACTGTGCCTAGCGGTAACATGTATAATGTAAATAATAATGGTCCTAAAATAGAGCCTTGTGGAATTCCAAATCTTACTTTAGAATAATTTGAATTTAGATTGTTTACATTTACGAATTGATAACGTTCCGTTAAGTAAGATTTGAACCATAATAGGGCTGTCCCTGTGATTCCAACCATGTTTTCTAACCTTTCTAGGAGAATATTGTGGTCTATTGTATCGAAGGCTGCGCTTAGGTCAAGAAGCACCAACAGGGATACGTGGCCTTGATCAGAGGCAAGAAGATCATTTGTTATCTTGACTAGAGCTGTCTCTGTACTATGATGTTGCCTGAATCCAGATTGGAATTTTTCATATATATGATTCTTATGTAGATATGAACTAAGTTGTTGGGCCACAGCTCTTTCTAAGATCTTGGACAGAAATGGCAAATTAGAAATAGGCCTGTAATTAGACAGTGTACTAGCATCAAGATTTGGTTTCTTGATCATAGGTTTAATAACTGCTAGTTTAAAAGCTTTGAGTACATGGCCCAGACTAAGGGATGAGTTTACTATAGTTAAAAGAGGATCGATAATAGCTGGTAGTACTTCTAAGAAGCATGTTACCCACTGTTGGAAAAGTGGAAAGGTGGTGAAGAGAAAGTCTTCTAGCTGCCAGTGATCGGGTGTCACACATTTTCTTTCTTTATCTCTGCTATTTCTTCATTTTCTTGTTTTCTCTTTAAATTCACACAGGGAAGTTTGGAGAGTGGGTTCCTTTAACATTAACGGAGGTAGAGACAGACGTGAGCGTGCTTTAGTGTTCGACAGTGTACAGGTGAAGGGGCTGCATGTCATTTTTATTCAGGAAACACACAGCGATGTGCAGAATGAAGGTGACTGGGCAATGGAGTGGCAGGGGCAGCAGGTTCTTAGTCATGGGAGTAACTTGAGTGCAGTGGGACCCATTCTTTTCTCTCCCTCATCAGGAGCCAGGATTTTACACACATGGTGTAAAGGGTCGCCTCAAAGTGGTTAAAGTTGAAATTGAAAGCTCTTATTTTTATTTCATGAAATCTATGCCCCCAATGTGGGACATGAACGTATTGTTCTTTAACGCACTGAGGGATGCTTTGAGGCAGTGCGCTAATGATGGGTGTTTTGTTGTTGGGGGAGACTGGAACTGTACAGTGGATTTCACTGTAGACCAAATTATGGAGGAACCCCACGTACAGTCCGCTGTGTGTCTGTCCAGGCTCCTAGAAGAGTTTGAGCTGTTGGACGCGTGGAGGGTGAAGAACTCTTCAGTGAGACACTGCACCTGGAGGAAGGTCTCAGACGGTAGAGTCAGTGCTGCCCGGCTGGCCCTAGCAGTAGAATCACTGATAGCACCATTTCTCCTTCGGGGTTCTCTGACCATCACTCAGTTTCAGTCACAATTAGTCTGTCACACTTTTCTAGCACCTCTTCATACTGGCATTTCAATGTGAAACTTCTGCACGATGTTGAATTTTGTGCTAAGTTTAAATGCTTTTGGGAACAGTGGCAGAAGGAGAGGGAGCGGTTTGATTATTTGAGGCAGTGGTGGGAGGTTGGAAAAGCACAAATACGGGTATTTTACCAGCAGTACACTTCTAGGTCCAGTATCAAGATTAAGGAGGTGATTCTGGATCTGGAGAAAGACGTACAGTCTCTGGAGCTCGGTCTGACTGTGGTCGCTCTTTTAACCACAGACTGTAAGATTTTTTCCAAATGTCTGGCGAACCGACTTAAACACTCTCTCTCTGCCGTGGTGCGTAAGGATCAGTCTCATTGTATCTCAGGCAGAACTATTATGGATAATTTGTTCTTGGTGCGGGACATTCTGGATCTCTGTAAGGGTTCTGGGAGATCTGTTGGGTTGATCGCTCTCGATCAAGAGAAGGCTTTTGATCGAGTTGATCACCAGTACCTTTTTAATGTTCTTAGAGTGTTTGGGGTTAGGGATGTTTTCTCAGGCTGGGTGAGGCTGCTGTATTCTGGGGCCTCCTGTATGGTGGAGGTGGGAGGTGGGCTGAGGAGACTGGGGTTTCCCGTGGCATTAGGCAGGGGTGTCCGATGTCTGGACAGTTGTACAGTTTGGCCATTGAACCGTTGCTTTTCCATCTCAGAGAGAGGATAGTGGGGTTTCATGTCGCACAAATACATCAGTGTCCAAGCATTGCACTTTCTGCCTACGCTGATGATGTTACTGTTTTTATTAACGATGAGCAGGATGTGAGGTCTTTGTCTGAGGCTTTAAGGCTGTATGAGAAGGCTTCTTCAGCTGAAGTTAATTGGGACAATCATGAGGCATTATGGGCTGGCCACAGGAAGGCAGGGGGGTAACCTTCCCTTCGAGGCAGCCTGAGGTGGGCCACAGAGGGCTTGAAGGTGCTGGGGGTGTTTCTTGGGACAGATGAGATTCAGAAACAAAACTGGAATGGTGTAATGGAGAGAGTGTGCACTCAGTGGACATGGTTGCTTCCCCAGTTGTCCTATAGGGGGAGGGTGCTGGTTGCCAATAACTTGGTTGCCTCCACCCTTTGGCACAGATTCAGTGTTCTACAGCCACCAGCCGGACTGGTGCAGGAGGTACAGAGACTGTTGGTGACGTTCTTCTGGACGGGTCAACACCGGATCAGATACGCCGCCCTGTATCTGCCAGTCCAAAGTCTGTGCTGAGAGCGCACCGCATGGATGGACATTGGGATTGCACTCTTGCAGCGAGCTGGTGGTCTGAGCTTTGATCTCCATCTCTTCCTCGTGGAGTTGAGAGACACTGATCTTAAAGATCTTACTTCGTTTTACAGGTTGGTGATGGAGGGCTTGAGAGTTTTCAGTTTCCCATCTCTCTCTCTGTCTCTCTCTCTCTGTCTGTCTCTCTGTTTCTCTCTCTCTCTCTCTCTCTGTTGCATGCTGGGAGTTTGGTGGGTGAGGGTGGATGGAGAACGTGTGTGAGACGCTGAGAGTGGGTTTTCGAACTATTTAGTTTTTGTTTCTGTTTCTTTTTTTATTTTCTGGGTCTGTTCTGTAGTGCACTTTAGTGTGTTGCTGTAAGAAGTGTGTAGTAATCTCGAGGCGGAGCGCGGGGATGGCGGCTCACCCGAGCGGTGGAGCCCAACCTCATTCACTCCGTCATGGCGTGCAGGTGTTACTGGCAGTGGGGGAGTGTGTGGGCTGTGAGAATATAATCTCGGCCTCCAGGATGAACAGAGCCGTGTTGGTGTTTGTGGCGGAGAGAGAGCTCGTGTATCGACTGATTGAACGTGGAGTGGCGGTGAGTGGTGAGTTTTTTCCCGTTACTCCGCTGGGAATAACTACAACTAAAGTTACGATCTCGAATGTACCTATGTTCATCCTGGACGAGGATATCGTGCATGAACTGTCTCATTTCTGAAAAATAGTGAGCACGATCAGAAAGATTCCTTTGAATTGTGCCGCCCCTGAACTGAGGCACGTTGACTCCTTCAGAAGATCGGTGCTGATGTTTCTGGATGTGCAGGAGTTACATGTGTCTTTCAGAGTGCTGTGTGAAGGGAAGTTGTTCATGCTTTATGCGAGCACCGGTAGAATGAGGTGTTTTGAATGTGGGAACATGGGCCATAAACAGTTTGGTTGCCCACACAGAGAGCGGGACAGTCCTGCGGCGGGGCCTAGTGGAGCTGGAGATGTGAATCAGTCGCAGACTGTAGAGCCGGGTCCAGACTCTGATAAAACAGCTATGGAAGAGACTGTACAGAACGGTAATGAAGAGGAGAGTGGTAGACAGGAGGGTGGTGAGGAAAAAAGTAGTGAAAGGGCGGAAGGAGTAAAGGTGAATACCTCAGAAGTTGATAATAAAGAGGCTGGTGGTAAACGGAGCAGAAAAAAACGACACAGTGATGAGAGGACGACTGTTGTACAGCCTGGTGGTGAACAGGTGAATGTTAGTGGTGACCTGGGAGATCAGAAAAACAGCGAGCAGGAAACCTCAGCTGGGACAGGCCAGGTGTCAGAGGTGCGGACTGGTGTTGATGTGTTGGAACAGGCTGGAGCTGTAGTACAGGCCCAAACAGAGAGTGATGGGGGCACTGTGGGGTCGCTCTGTGGGGGAGGGACGGGTACTGAGACGGAGGAAGAGATGGGGGTTTTTAATTCACAGGATGATGATAACTGCTCAGATATTTCTGACATCAGTGTGTCTCAAGTAGTGGGCGTTAAACAGCTCTACACCTTAAAGGACATCACTGATCTTCTTGTCATAGTGACATCGATAATGAGGCTGAGTGGAGGAAGTGGTGGGAAGGGAATATCTTCCTCGGTCATTGCTCTAACACTACGGCAGGAGCGGCAGTGCTCTTTAATAAAAGAAAGTGTCTTTCTGATACGAAGGTCACTAATTTGGAGCGTGGCAGGATTTTAATTATAAATTCTGTAATTGAAGGGACACAGTTCCTGTTCGTGAATGTTTACGCTCCTAACGTTGGCAGTGAGAGAGTACGACTGTTCTGTGAACTGCAGCAGACTGATACAGATCCAGTGATTGTAATGGGAGGAGATTGGAACTGTACTTCAGTGTTGTCCGTCAGTGTGAACTGGTGGATGAGTGGAGAATCTAACCCTGATGTGTGACGTTATACATGGGTTAAAACATCAGAGTCTAAAGTGAGTGTGGCGCGGTTGGACAGATGTTACGTGACTTCTGCACACACAGATAGTGTTTAATGCTGGTATCTTCCCCTCTGGTTTTTCAGACCATCATCTTATTTTATTTGATTTTAAGGTGGTTGTTGCACAGAAAGGAAGATCTTTTTGGCGTTTCAACACTAAACAGCTTCAGGATGAGCTTTTTGTTAGAGATTTTAAGGTTTTCTGGGAGCAGTGGCAACAGAGAGAAGAGGACTTTACCAGTTTGATTTCTTGGTGGAAGGTGGGAAAAACACAGATCAGGAATTTCTGTCAGCTCCATAGTGCTCACACTGCTGGTGCTGCACGTGATTTATTACACGCACTAGAAACAGAAGTGGGTTTGATGGAGAAAGAGGTCTTTAGTGATGGAAGTTCTATTGTTTGTGAAAAGTTGACTGAAAGGAGAAGGGCTCTGGTGTCTTTCCTCCGTGGACAGGCGAAGGGCACTCATTAGACACTGAGTCTGCAGCACTAACGACATGGACTCTCCAAGTGCTTTTTTCTTCAGTCTTCCACCAAAGACCACACAGAAAAACATCATTCATCCTCCGTGCTCCGGACGGAACTGTTAAGGAGCATCGATCAGAGGAGAATGTGGTGTTATCTGCTTACGCTGACGACGTAACAGTGTTTATTACTTGTCAAGACGATGTGAGAGCTCTGATACAAAGTCTTGAAATTTATTCAAATGCCTCCTCAGCAAGAGTCAATGGTAATAAATGTGATAGTCTTGTAACAGGGCAGTGGCTAAACGACCCCCCAGTTTTACCATGGAATCTGAGGTGGGGCAGAGAGGGCCTGAAGTATTTGGGGGTGTTTCTAGGTACATCTCGTTTCTTGGAGAAGAATTGGGATGGTCTAGTGGGAAAGGTGTGTCTAAGTGGACGTGGATTCTGTCTCAGCTGTCCTACAGGGGAAGAGTACTGGTGGCCAACAACCTTGTGGCTTCTATGTTGTGGCATCGCCTGATTGTTTTAGAACCTCCAGGTCCAATAATAAAGAGATCCAAAAGACCATTGTTAATTTTTTCTGGTCAGGACAGCACTGGCTTCCAGCAGCTGTTCTCTTTCTGTCGCTGAAGGATGGGGGACAGGGCCTCATCGACCTGTCGAGCCGAATAAAGACTTTTCGGCTCCAGAAGGTTCAAAGACTGCTGTATGGTGAAAGACTGGCGTGGACGGGTACAGCTTGTGCGCTTTTACAATGTGTGGAGGGTATGGGCTACGACAAACATCTGTTTATTTTACGTATGAATGAAACGGCTGTGTCAGCTACATCTTTGTTTTATCAGTCCGTCCTGAGAGCCTGGTCGGATGTGCTGCGTGTGAATAGAAGAGACAAGCCTTTAACTTCAGTAGAACAGGAGCCTCTGTTTTATCACTCAGACTAGTGTCTTAGCATCACCGTTTGTTCGAGAGAGTTTTTTACGAGCAGGAATCACCACAGTAGCTGGTCTGAGGAACATGGGAGACTGGAAAGCGGCCGATGAACTGTGTGCACAGACTGGTGTACGGTCCGCTCGTTTAATGGAGAGGTTGAAAGGAGAACTGTTTTCTGGAATTCCTTCTTGTTTCAGAGAGCTTTTGGCAGGTGGCTCTAGAGGGAGCCAGCCTTATCTTTACATTCCGATCACTGCAGCAGCTCTAGATTTTCAGGAGACAGAAGGTTCTCTTCTTACTTTTAAAACCCCACAAGTGACATCACTGGAAGTTGTCAGTAAAAGCACATTGTATGAGATTTGTGTAAAAGTGTCTCACGGAAAGGTTTTAAATAGAGTGAAGGAGTCACGGTGGTCAGATCTGTTGGCCCCAGACTCTTCTCCACGAGGATGCTGGAGGACACTGTACAAACCAGCTGAGATGGCTGTGTGGTTGTCCAGAAGAAACAGAATGAATGGGAGTGGAACCCAGGAAGTTGATGAAATGTTAAAATTTCTGATAAAGATAAGATTAAAACTTGGATTTGCATTTTATAAAATGACCCATAGGCTTGAAGAATTTAGTTTAATCTGGGCCCAGAAGGGTATTTTATGCTCTGATCAATTATTGATCTCATTGTAATTTATTTTTTATTTTTATTTATTTATCCCTCTTTTTTGTGTTGTTTTTTGTTTCACAAACAAGTACTGGATTTTCAATAAAGAACTGTAAAGGTCTCTGTCTCTCTCTCTCTCTCTGTCTCTCTCTCTCCGAGTCTCTCTCTCTCTCTCTCTCTCTCTTTCTCTCTCTCTGTCTCTCTCTCTCTCTCTCTCTCTCTCTCTCTCTCTCTCTCTCTCTCTTTCTCTCTCTCTCTGTCTGTCTCTCTCTCTCTCTCTCTCTCTCTCTCTCTCTGTGCGCATGCGCGAGCGTGAGCGTTGGAGTGAGCGGAGCGTTGTGATTGAGAGCGGTTGGCGTTTTTTTGCCAATTTTTTTGTGCGTGTGCGTTTTTTTCAGATTTTTCTGAAGTTTGTGTGAGTGTGAGTGTGTGAGGTGTGTTTGGTAGTGTGTTTGTGGAGCTAGGGCCTGTGGGGGAGTCTGCTGTCGGCGTTTGGCGGAAGCATGGCGTCCTCCCACACCCTGTTGTGTGAGAGTCTGACCCGCCGGCACGCGGTGAAGGTGGAGTGCCGGGCGAGTATGGAAGAGTGTGGTACGGCGGCGGTAGATGTCGTCGGCCACGAGAACATGGTTTCCATCTCGAAAATGAGCAACGCGTTTGTTTTGTTTTTGGTTAACGAGCATTTCGCGGCTGTTTTGGTGGAAAAAGGGTTAGTTATTAATGACCAGTTCACGCCTGTGCTGCCCCTGAGTACCCCGTCCAAAAGGATTATTTTGTCCAACGTCCCTCCCTTCATTAAAGATGAACACATCGCTCAGGAGCTTTCCCGCTTTGGGAAGCTCGTCTCCCCGATCAAGAAGATCCTCATAACCTGTAAGTCGCCCTTACTTAAACACTTGGTGTCTTTCAGAAGATCTGTTTTCATGGTGTTGAATGGAGGAGCTGAAAGTTTGGACTTAGTCCTGAAGTTTAAAGTGGATGGTTATGTTTATACAGTTTTTGCTTCGACTGAAAATAGTATGAAGTGTTTTGGGTGTAAACAGGTCGGACATCTTATTCGTGACTGCCCTGGACGAGTTAATACAGGTACTGAGGGGACAGGGGGTACTGAGCGGTCGGGGCCTGTAGTGGCTGTGCCTGCGGTGGTCGTCCCCCCTGCGACTGCTGCTTGGCCGGCTGCACGGACCCCGAACAGTAAAATGTCACCACCGGGGGGGTCCGCTGTTGGGGTGGCTGCCGGGGACGTGCTGGACACGGTGGAGCCTTTTTCAGGGGGGCCCTCTGTTGGGGTGGCTGCCGGGGCCGCGTTGGCCGCAGCGAAGCGCTCTTCGGCGGGGACCTCTGTTAGGGGGGCTGCCGGGGCCGCGTTGGCCGTGGTGGAGCCCTCTTCGGTGGGGTCCGCTGTTGTGGTGGAGCACTCATCAGCGGGGCCTGCTGTTGGGGGGGCTGCCGGGGCCCCGTTGGCCGTGGTGGAGACCTCTTCCGTAGGGTCCGACGTTGCTGGGGTGGCTGCTGGGGCCGCGCTGGCGGTGGTGGAGCCCTCTTCAGTGGGGCCCTCTGTTGGGGTGGCTGCCGGGGCCATGGTGGAGCCATCTTTGGCGGAGCCCTCTGTGGGGGTGGCTGCCGGGGTCGGGTCGGCCGTGGTGGGGCCCTCTTCGGCGGGGCCTGCTGTTGGGGTGGAAGCTGGGGCCGCGTCGGCCGTGGTGGAGCCCTCTTCGGCGGGGCCTGCTGATGGGGTGTCTCCCGGGGCCGCGGTGGAGGCCTCTTCAGCGGGGCCTGCGGTTGGGGTGACTGCCGGGGCCGCGTCGGACGCGGTGGAGCCCTCTTCGGCGGGGCCTGCTGCTGGGGTGGCTGCTGGGGCCGCGTCGGCTGTGGTAGGGTCATCTTCGGTGGGGCCTGCTGTTAGGGTGGCTGCCGAGGCCGTGTCGGCCGAGGTGGGGCCCTCTTCGGCGGGGCCTTGTGGGGGGGGCTCTGGTGGTGTTTACGTGGAGGAGAGGGACGGAGGGGTGCAGCACAGCTGTTCTGAACTGGCTCCAGCCCGAGAAGCAGAACAGGAGGCTGGAGGAGTAAACCTGATGGAGGTTGAGTCCGTTTTTAAAATTCCTCATAAGAGGAAGAAGAGGGGCCAGGGAAAGGGAAAAAAACAGGCCAAACAAGATGTGACGGCAGTGGACGACAGAGACTCGGACAGTGAGGGCTCTCTCTCTGACTCGGGATGGTCTGTGTGCTCCCAGGAAGAGAACAGGCCTCAACTGTACACTGTTGAAGAAATTAGAAAGTTTTTACGAGTTACTAAAGGACAGAAGGGTGTGAGGGTGGAGGAACATTTCCCAGACAGTGTTCAGTTCATACGGGACGTCAAACTCTTGCGGAGGGAGGGGGTTTTTACGGAGCAGGAGACGTTTAGACTAAAAAAGTTACTGACCAAACTGAACAAAGTGCAGTGTGAAGACGACTCCTGAACGGACTTTTATCTCTGATTGTTTTTGTCCCCTCTTTTTTTTACCTTTTTTAATGGAAGGTTTTCAAATCGCCACCTTAAATATTAATGGGGCAAGGGACTGTGAGAAAAGGGCAAAGTTTTATGAGCTGGTTAAGCACAAACGTATCGATGTTGTATTTGTGCAGGAAACCCACAGTGATGTGGAAAATGCTGCTGAGTGGGCGAAGGAGTGGAGTGGGCTCGCTGTTCTAAGCCACAACTCATCCCTTAGCGGTGGGGTGGCACTCCTTTTCTCACAGTCTTTTATTCCGGTCTCTTATACAGTGGAGGAAGTTTTAAAGGGGCGACTTTTAAAAGTGAGGGCTGTCTTTGAAGAAGACACTTTTGTTTTTATCTGCGTCTATGCTCCAACACTAGGGGCTGAGAGGTTACTGTTTTTAGACGCACTGAGCTCTCTTTTAAAAAGTTGTGACTCCACAGAGTTTTTAGTCTTGGGTGGAGATTTTAACTGTACAGCACACAAAACAGACCGGAATCATGGCGAACCTCACGCGGCTTCACGGAAGCGTCTTTGCGAGATGCTGGAGGCCCATGAGTTATGTGATGTCTGGAGAAGTTTCCATGATGAACAAAGACAGTACACATGGGCCCACAGTAAAGATAACATGCTCTCGCTGGCCAGACTGGACCGCTTTTATTGTTTTAGACACCAACGATCTCTTTTTACACGGTGTTTTATTGCCCCGGTAGGAATCTCTGACCACTCTATGGTCCAGGGAACTATCTTAAAAACAAAGGTGAAGCCGCGGAGTGCGTACTGGCATTTTAATACCACGCTTTTAGAAGATGCCAATTTTAAAGAGTCTTTTACCTTTTTCTGGGGTGTTTTTAGAGCAAAGAGAAATGATTTTACCTCTGTTCAGCAATGGTGGGACGTAGCCAAAGCCAATGTTAAATTATTCTGTCAACAGTATACTCTCAATGTCACGAGGGACATTACTAGGTCACTTAAAGCTCTGGAGATTGGAATAGTGGGGCTCCAGGGTCTTGCGGAGACCACAGGAGATTTAGAGCATATTAGAGCTCTCAACAAAAAGAAGGCTGCTCTGGCTGATTTATTGGGTATAACAGCACAGGGGGCGCTGGTCCGCTCACGCTTTCAGTGCGTGAATGAACTGGATGCTCCTTCTAAGTTCTTCTTTAGTCTTGAGCGTAGAAATGGACAGAAGCGGTACATGCACGCTGTGCGATCAGATTCAGGGGATCTCCTTAATGATCCTGCTGACATTCGCAAGCGAACAGTCAGCTTTTTCTCAAAGCTGTATGAGAGCGAGCGCACGGCGACGCAGGAGGTGGAGGACAGGTTCCTCAGGAATATGACCAGACTGTCGCAATCGGCAGCGGCGCAGCTGGATGCTGAACTCTCATTGGAAGAGCTGCATGAGGCCCTCAATGGTATGGAGAATGGTCGCGCTCCTGGCATTGATGGCCTACCAGTAGAGTTCTACAAGACTTTCTGGTCGGTCATCGGCCAGGATGTGCTGGAGGTCCTCGGGTGCAGCATACGTGATGGAAAGCTTCCTTTGAGTTGCAGGAGGGCGGTGCTGACGCTGCTGCCGAAAAAGGGGGACCTGTCCGAACTGAAGAACTGGCGCCCCGTGTCTCTGCTGTGCGCCGATTGTAAACTGCTCTCGAAAGCATTGGCCTCGAGACTGGCGAAGGTGATGGAGCAGGTGGTTCACTTTGACCAGTCGTACTGTGTACCCGGTAGGTCTGTCTTTGACAACGTTTTTTTAATTCGTGATGTTTTGGACGTCTCCAGGCTATTGGGGTTAAAGACTGGTCTCATATTTCTAGACCAGGAAAAGGCTTTTGACCGGGTTGAACACGGGTATCTCTGGAAGGTTCTGGAGAGCTTTGGGTTCAACCCTGGTTTTATTGCCATGATCAAGGTTCTGTACGGTGACATTGAGAGTGTGCTGAAAGTTAACGGTGGTTTATGTGCTCCTTTTAAAGTTTTTAGAGGGATCCGACAGGGCTGTTCACTGTCGGGTATGTTGTACTCACTCTCCATTGAGCCCCTGCTCTGTAAGCTGAGGGAGGGACTGGAGGGTTTTTATGTTCCAGATTGTACTGCCCCATTACATGTCTCTGCTTATGCAGACGACCTTGTTGTTCTTATCAGTGCTCAAGATGATGTAAATGTTTTAGTTGATGTTTTACATGATTTTAACATTTTATCCTCTGCAAAGGTAAACTGGGCAAAGAGCGAAGCAGTTTTACTCGGGGACTGGGAAGGTGAAGAACCCAGACTCCCTGATGGACTGGCCTGGGGGACGGGCGGGTTTAAATACCTCGGTGTGCATTTGGGGGACAGTGTTATTGAAGAAAGGAACTGGGATGGTGTGCTGGAAAAGGTGAAGGGGAGACTCAACAGATGGATGTGGCTGGTCCCTCAAATGTCATACCGAGGTAGAGTTCTCATCATCAACAACCTGGCTGCGTCCTCCCTGTGGCATAAACTGGCGTGTGTCGATCCCCCACCAGGCCTGCTGGCCAGTCTTCAAGCTCTGCTGGTGGATTTTTTTGGGGATCGACTTCACTGGGTTCCTCAGGGAGTTCTTCATCTTCCCAAGGATGAGGGAGGGCAGGGGCTCATTCATTTAGCCAGCAGGGTGGCTGCCTTCCGCCTCCAGTTTGCACAAAGACTGTTTACTGGCCCTAAGGAACTGGTTTGGAGGGAGGTAGCCTGCAGGATCCTGCACACAGTGGGAGGCCTGGGGATGGACAGGACCCTGTTTTTAATGAACCCAAAGTTACTGGACACTGCTGGTTTACCTGCATTTTATCGTGGGCTTTTTAAAATATGGAGTTTTTTTAAAGTCAAAGGACCAGAGAGTACAACGCTGCACTGGCTGCTGGAGGAACCTCTGCTTCACGGCGCCCGGATGGACATTTCAGGCCTGTCGACTCCTGCACTGACCAGAGTCTTGGTTTCTTCGGGGGTCACCACACTGCGTCAACTGGTGGACACTGCGGGACCTGATCTTTCCGGTACAGAGAGACTGACTGCACGGTTAGGCCTGAGGTCTCTGCGCGTGGTATCTCGGTCTCTGTGCAAGTGGAGGACAGCGTTGACCCCTGAGGAACTTAGGATGTTGATAGACTACGGTGCAGGGGTGACTAGGCCTGCAGAGGACGACCCCTTTCCTGCTCTCATCCTGGCCCCTGACCTGGAGGACTGTGAGGGGCCCCTGCTGGAGTGTAAGGGGGAGTCCTGTATGAAGTTGGACAGTGCATCCGGGAAGCTGCTGTACAGAGCATGCGTGAAAGCGCTAAACAAAAAGAGACTGAATGGGAGGGTGGACACGCCGTGGAGGGAGGTTCTATCTCTGGGTGATAATGTAAAGCCTGAGTGGAGAGCGTTGTACAAGCCACCGTTAACAAAAAGAGCTGCTGACCTCCAGTGGAGGGTTTTACATGGGATTTTACCTGTCAACTCTTTTATCTCTGTTTTAAACCCTGAGGTTTCACCAGTTTGCCCTTTTTGCACACAGAGGGAAACTGTCTTTCACGCTTTTATGAGATGTTTTAGGCTACGTCCCCTTTTTGATTTTTTACAGACAGCTTTTATGGCTTTTAATGTGATTTTTACCGTGCACACTTTTATCCTGGGTTTTAAATACAACAAGAAGGAGAGGGCCAAGTGCCAATTGTTGAATTTTATCCTTGGTCAAGCGAAACTGGCCATTTACATCAGTCGAAAAAACAAGGTGGAACAGGACACTGACAGTGAGGTCATAAGGGTTTTTATCAGACTGGTGAGATCAAGGATTTTTATTGATTTTAATTTTTATAAGTGCATGAAAACTCTGGAGGTGTTTGAGGAGGTGTGGTGCTGTGGGGGAGGGGTGTGTTCTGTATGTGATGGTGAACTAATTTTTAATCCAGTTTTCATTTAAATGCCCTTTTTTTTTTATATATACCCAGGTTTTATAGTGTGAGTGTTGTTTACAAGTAGTTTTTATGTTTCAAAATTGAACTTGGACGAATATTGAGTCCAACTGTTGATAATAAAGGACCCTAAAAGTCAAAAAAGTCTCTCTCTCTCTCTCTGTCTCTCTCCCTCTCTCTGTCTCTCTCTCTCTCTGTCTCTCTCTCTCCGAGTCTCTCTCTCTCTTTCTCTCTCTCTGTCTCTCTCTCTCTCTCTCTCTCTCTCTCTCTGTCTGTCTCTCTCTCTCTCTCTCTCTCTCTCTGTCTGTCTGTCTGTCTCTCTCCCTCTCTCTCTGTCTGTCTGTCTGTCTCTCTCTCTCTCTCTCTCTCTGTCTGTCTCTCTCTGTCTGTCTGTCTGTCTCTCTCTCTCTCTCTCTCTCTCTCTCTCTCTCTCTGTCTCTCTCTCTCTCTGTCTGTCTATCTGTCTCTCTCTCTCTCTCTCTCTGTCTGTCTGTCTGTCTGTCTGTCTCTCTCTCTCTCTCTCTGTCTGTCTGTCTGTCTGTCTCTCTCTCTCTCTCTCTCTCTCTAGGATGGTAATGGTTTTATCAGTGCCACAGAGCTACGTCATGTGATGATGAACCTGGGCGAGAAAGTGACGGATGCGGAGGTGAATGAAATGGTCCGAGAGGCCGATGTAGATGGAGACGGACAGGTGAACTATGAAGGTGAGACACAGACTCCTCACCCGTTTATTAGAGTCACAATCTCACTGTGACTTTTCTTTTTAAAATCACTCCACCGTATTATTCTTTAAACCACACCCAGCCTTTCCCTGTAGCCACTGGTCCATTCCACATTACATACTACATCAACCTTCATCAGGACACTTCAATGTCATCAACACACCACCTTATATCACACTATGTTTAATCCAACACAGAGAAACATCCCTCTTCCAACCACCAGGTAAACACCATTCCACCTTATATACGGTGGTTAACCTTACACAAGAGACACAGTGCCATCTTAAATATTACTGTTAGACCAGTTACAAGACACACCTGTTCCACCTTAAATACAGCAGAAGACACTGTTAACTTCTGCCAAACAACAAAGGACCTGGAACTGATGAAATCCCTGCAGAGCTCCAAACACTCGCAAGAGCCACATATGCCCTTCAGGGTACGAAAAAACATTTACGGGGAACATAACGTCCTGGTTTGAAAATAGCACCATGAAGGATAAGAAGGCTGCCCAGAGGGTGGTGTGGTCTGCTGAGATCTCTGACCTGCAGACCATCAACAGCAAAATGTGCTTGATCAAAGCCAGGAAGATAATGAAAGACCTCAGCCGCCCTAACCATGGTCTGTTCTTGCTACAGGATACAGCACGTTAAAAACCTGAACAGAAAGAACAAGGAGAATTTTCTTCCCCCGTTAGGATGTTGAACCAGGACGAAAGATGGGACCTCCCTTATATTCACACAGTACGGACTCTGTACACACAATCAGTTCACTGAATCCAACCACACACACCGTACAGACTGGAAAACATTGCCTACCTTTACCATTATTGCTGTTGCATTCACATGTACAATATCCCAAAACACTACCTCCTGTTTGCACACACACACAGTGGCACTTTACTCTTGATGCACACGTCTGTATACATCCAAATGTACATAGATAGATAATACTCTACTGTTTTAAAAGAGAAGAGGAATGGCCAAAGACCCATTAGCTGCACACCACCAAGGACACGACAAGAACATCAAGCAGATGATGGAAGATGGAGAACAAGGAAGTGGGGAGTGAAGTGGACTACGGAGGGTCCTGGGCCATTCCTCAGTGTGTTCTTTTGTTGTCATGTTCTTGTTTGGGGCCATCTTCTGCCGCTGAATTAACACTCCAGTTCTAAAGAGCACAGACACAGAGAACGGTTAAAGAGCCTGGATGTTGTTCTCTCTCCGGCCAAGTTAACGAGGTCACATTGGTTCATTATTCTCCAACGACAAGTCGTATAAACCACTGACCACTGAGAGTCGTATAAACCACTGACCACTGAGAGTCGTATAAACCACTGACCACTGAGAGTCATATAAACCACTGACCACTGAGAGTCATATAAACCACTGACCACTGGGAGTCATATAAACCACTGACCACCAAGGGTCGTATAAACCACTGAGAGCCGTATAAACTCCTCACCATGAGAGTCGTATAAATGACTGACCACCGAGAGTCGTATAAATGACTGACCACTGAGAGTCGTATAAACGACTGACCACAAAGAGTAATATAAACCACAGAGTCATATAAACCACTGACCACCAAGAGTTGTATAAACCACTGAGAGCCATTTAAACCACTGACCAATGAGAGTTGTATAAACCGTTGACAACAGACAGTCGCATAAACCCCTGACCACTGAGAGCCGTATAAACCACTGACCACCAAGAGTCGTATAAACCACTGACCACCGAGAGCCATATAAACCACTGACCACCGAGAGCCATATAAACCACCGAGAGTCGTATAAACCACTGAACACCGAGAGTCGTGTAAACCACTGACCACGGAGGATCATATAAACCACTGACCATGGAGAGTCATATAAACCACTGACCACCGAAATTCCAACTGACCACTGAAATTTGTATAAACCACTGACCACCAAGGGTCGTATAAACCACTGAGAGCCGTATAAACTCCTCACCATGAGACTCGTATAAATGACTGATCACCGAGAGTCGTATAACCACTGACCACCGAGGGTCGAATAAACTACTGACCACCGAGAGTCGTATAAACCACTGACCACCGAGAGTCGTATAACCACTGACCACTGAGGGTCGTATAAATGACTGACCACCGAGAGTCGTATAAACCACTGACCACCGAGAGTCGTATAACCACTGACCACCGAGAGTTGTATAAAATACTGACCACCGAGAGTCGTATAACCACTGATCACCGAGAGTCGTATAAACCACTGACCACCGAGAGTCGTATAACCACTGACCACCGAGAGTTGTATAAAATACTGACCACCGAGAGTCGTATAACCACTGATCACCGAGAGTCGTATAAAATACTGACCACTAAGAGTCGTATAAACCACTGACCACCGAGGGTCGTATAAACCACTGACCACCGAGAGTCGTATAAACCACTGACCACCGAGAGTCGTATAACCACTGACCACCAAGAGTTGTATAAAATACTGACCACCGAGAGTCGTATAACCACTGATCACCGAGAGTCGTATAAAATACTGACCACTAAGAGTCGTATAAACCACTGACCACCGAGGGTTGTATAACTACTGACCACCGAGAGTCATATAAACTACTGACCACCGAGAGTCGTATAAACGACTGACCACCGAGAGTCGTATAAACCACTGACCACCGAGGGTCGTATAACTACTGACCACCGAGAGTCGTGTAAACGACTGACCACTGAGAGCCGTATGAACGACTGACCACCGAGAGTCGTATAACCACTGACCACCGATAGTCATATAAACCACTGACCACCGAGAGTCGTATAAACTACTGACCACAGAGAGTCGTATAACCACTGACCACCGAGAGTCGTGTAAACGACTGACCACCGAGAGTCGTATAACCACTGACCACCGAGAATCGTATAACCACTGACCACCGAGAGTCGTGTAAACGACTGACCACAGAGAGTCGTGTAAATGACTGACCACCGAGAGTCGTATAACCACTGACCACCGAGAGTCGTATAACCACTGACCACCGAGAGTCGTGTAAATGACTGACCACAGAGAGTCATATAACCACTGACCACCGAGAGTTGTGTAAACGACTGACCACCGAGAGTCGTATAACCACTGACCACCAAGAGTCGTATAACCACTGACCACCGAGAGTCGTATAAACAAATGACCACAGAGAGCCGTGTAAACAACTGACCACCGAGAGTCATATAAACCACTGACCACTGAATCATATAAACCACTGACCATCGAGAACTGTATAAACCACCGAGAGCCGTATAAACCACTGACCACCGAGAGCCGTATAAACCACTGACCACCTAGAGCCGTATAAACCACTGACCACCTAGAGCCATATAAACTACTGACCACTGAGAGTCGTATAAACCACTGACCACTGAGTCATATAAACCACTGACCATTGAGAACTATATAAACCACCGAGAGCCGTATAAACTACTGACCACTGAGAGTTGTAGAAACCACTGAGAGTCGTATAAACCACTGACCATCGAGAACTATATAAACCACCAAGAGTCGTATAAACCACTGAGAGTCGTATAAACCACTGGCCACTGAAAGTCATATAAACCACTGACCACAGAGAGTTGTATAAACCACCAAGAGTCATATAAACCACTGACCACTGAAAGTCATATAAACCACTGACCACAGAGAGTCGTATAAACCACTGACCACTGAAAGTCATATAAACCACTGACCACAGAGAGTCGTATAAACCACCAAGAGCCATATAAACCACTGACCACTGAAAGTCATATAAACCACTGACCATAGAGAGTCGTATAAACCACTGAGTGTCGTATAAATCACTGACCACTGAAAGTCATATAAACCACTGACCACTGTGAGTCGTATAAACCACTGAGAGTCGTATAAACCACTGACCACTGAAAGTCATATAAACCACTGACCACTGAGAGTCGTATAAACCACTGACCACTGAAAGTCATATAAACCACTGACCACAGAGAGTCGTATAAACCACAGAGAGTCATATAAACCACTGACCACTGAAAGTCATATAAACCACTGACCACTGAGAGTCGTATAAACCACTGACCACTGAAAGTCATATAAACCACTGACCACTGTGAGTCGTATAAACCACTGAGAGTCGTATAAACCACTGACCACTGAAAGTCATATAAACCACTGACCAATATGAGTTGTATAAACCACTGAGAGTCGTAAAAACCACTGACCACAGAGAGTCGTATAAACCACTGAGAGTCGTATAAACCACTGACCACTGAAAGTCATATAAACCACTGACCACAGAGAGTCGTATAAACCACCAAGAGTCATATAAACCACTGACCACTGAAAGTCATATAAACCACTGACCACAGAGAGTCGTATAAACCACCGAGAGTCATATAAACCACTGACCACTGAAAGTCATATAAACCACTGACCACTGTGAGTTGTATAAACCACTGAGAGTCGTAAAAACCACTGACCACAGAGAGTCATATAAACCACTGACCACTGTGAGTTGTATAAACCACTGAGAGTCGTATAAACCACTGACCACAGAGAGTCGTATAAACCAATGAGAGTCGTATAAACCACTGACCACAGAGAGTCGTATAAACCACTGAGAGTTTTATAAACCACTGAGAGTCGTATAAACCACTGACCACAGAGAGTCGTATAAACCACTGAGAGTTGTATAAACCACTGACCACTGAGAGTCTTATAAACCACTGAGAGTCGTATAAACCACAGAGAGTCGTATAAACCACTGAGAGCCGTATAAACCACTGACCACAGAGAGTCGTATAAACCACTGACCACTGAAAGTCATATAAACCACTGACCACTGAAAGTCATATAAACCACTGACCACTGAGAGTCGTATAAACCACTGACCACAGAGAGTCGTATAAACCACTGACCACTGAAAGTCATATAAACCACTGACCACTGAAAGTCATATAAACCACTGACCACAGAGAGTCATATAAACTGTATATTTAGGAGATCCTAAATAAACCTCCAAGAACGACTGCACGGAGAACTCTAGTGGCCACCTTAAGCCACAACGCCACGCGACATCAAATTAGTCCTTTGCTCTGGCGTGTGACAATTCAGCTTTACACTTTAATCTTGTCAATCCAGGTGGTACAATGTTACAAATATGCTTATGTTCTTGAAACCCCTGATATAATCTACGGAGCCCCTAAAGGGACTGGGGGGAGAATGAAAAAGGACCACTGATTTTGCGTTCCCTCGCAAGTAGTTTTTAGTTTTTAGACTCTCTTAAAAAATCCGGTCGTTCAAGAACAAGATGGAGGGTGTAAGGTAGTGGCTTAACACACAGAGATCTCAGGGCACGCTGCGGACTGATTTTTACAGAGACGTGGCTCAGCGCGATGACTCCAGACACGGCTGTGGAGCTAGAGCCAGTCGCTACACCATGCATTTCGTTTTATCTGGGAATTCTGTTTTTTAAAGCTGCAGTAAAAAAGGATACCATTTTCTGCCAGAAACTTTTACACACATCACTCCAATACACTACCAATAGCTACACATTTATTCAGGTGTTCACTCTCCATTCTCTCCCACTGTTTGTTTGTTCGTACAGGACAGCTTTTCTTTAACATCCTACAACCGACAGGAACTTTTGGACATTGGCTTATGTTACTCTGAAAGTTTGTTCATCAATCTTTGACTCATCCCAGTGGAAATCTCCAGAAAACTGGAGGCTACACACTCTACCAAGCCAGGATCACATGTAAACAAAGGCAAGGGAAGCTTGGAGGAGCAAAAGCTAGGCTAAAGCTAACACCACACCGGCTGTCGCTACCCAGCATTTTTCTAGCGAATGTGCGGTCTTTGGTGAATAAAATGGACGAGATACGACTTCATAACAATCATAGTAAGAGACTCATGGACTGCAATATCTTGACTTTTACAGAAACATGGCTAAATGGCAGTGTACCCGACAATGCTATCAAGCTAGCTGGACGCTACACACTCCGAGCAGATAGAACAGCAGATGACACCGGTAAGACCAGATGTGGTGGACTGTGCATTGGCTAATTTTGTTTCTCTCACGATTAAGTGCAGACCTTTTTATCTGCCAAGGGAGTTCACTTCCACCATTATAACCTCAGTTTACATCCCACCAGATGCTAATGCAAAGCTAGCTATAAATGAACTCTATACAGCCATTAGCAAACAACAGACTGCTCATCCGAAGGCTGCTTTTATAGTCGCTGGTGATTTTAATCACTTTAACTTAAAGACTGCGCTTCCTAAATTTCACCAGCATGTTTCCTGCAATACAAGAGGAGACAAAACTCTGGATCTTGTCTACATACACATCACTGGAGCGTACACCGTGCCCCCCTCCCGCACCTGGGGAAGTCAGACCACCTTTCTTTGTTTCTCATTCCCAAGTACTCTCCACTAATCCTACATGTGAAACCATCTATCAAAGAACTATCAAAGTGTGGCCAGCGGAGGCAGACTCTGTACTCCAGGACAGGTTTCATCACACAGACTGGAGTATGTTCACAGGCTACATGTGGCTCTCACACGGATATTGATACATACACCTCCTCTGTGTTGGACTATATCAAGACCAACGTTGACAGGGTTACCACACAGAAGTTGATCACCACTTACCTGAATCAGAAACCATGGATGAACAAGGAGATGCATCTTCTGCTGAAGGCCCGTGACATCGCCTTCAAATCAGGTGGCGGACAAGCCTATAGCATATCCAGGGCAAATTTGAGGAGAGGCATCAAGATGTCCAAGCACTACTACAAGCTTAAAGTAGAGGACCACTTCTCCAATTATGATCCCCGATGCATGTGGCAGGGTATTCAAGCCATCAGTGGGTACAAGTCGAGCAAATCCACTCCAATAACTGCAGATGTCTCCTTTCTGAATGAGCTAAATGACTTTTACACTCATTTTGACAAAGAAAACAGCGAGACGGATACCAATATCAGATCTTTTGCAGTCCTTCAGCCCCTCACACTCAGCTCTACAGACGTCTACAATGCACTGAGCAGGATCAACACACACAAGGCTGCTGGCCCAGATGGTGTTCCTGGGCGTGTGCTGAAAGCATGTGTGAAGCAGCTCACTGGAGTCTTTACGGACATCTTCAATCTGTCTCTCGCCCAGGCAACTGTTCCAACTTGCTTCAAACCTGTCGCCAGCTTTGAGTTCTTGGGAACACACACATCAGAGGATCTGTCCTGGACCTCCAACACTTCCAGCCTGGTCAAGAAGGCTCACCAGCACTTCATTTTTCTGAGGATGCTAAAGAAACAACATCTGTCTCCAGTCATTCTGGTGAACTTCTATCGCTGTGTGATTGAGAGTATCCTGTCCAGCTGTATCACAGTCTGGTTTGGGAACTGCACTGTTGCTGACCGTAAGTCACTACAGCAAGTGGTGAATACGGCCCCGAAAATTACATGGACCTCACTTCCATCAGTTGAGGACGTACAGAAGAAACGCTGTCTTTGTTGAGCCCGCAGCATTCTTAAAGATTCCTCACACCCTGCTCATAGTTTGTTTGTCCTCTTGCCTTCTGGCAGGCGCTTCAGGAGCCTCCGGACCAGGACAAGTGGACTGACAAACAGCTTCTTCACCAGAGCTGCCTCCTTACAGAACTCTGTCTGCCGATAGCACACTCATCCGTAATCTGGTCATTGACTGCACGGATTAATTATTAATTATTTAATGACTAATTAATTAGCTCATGCCGCTGATCACAGCTTTATCACGTCATCTTCAGCTTTGCTGTGGAAAAAGATTCAGTTGTAAACTGTGAAGCTTGTGGATCATACGATAGAAAGTCGATTCTCTGCAGAAGAGAACCAGGGCCACCTAGTCATAGGAAACGGCCCGGAGACACCTTTAAAACACCCTGAAATGAACGGAGGTGAATGGAGAGCTACACTCTGATGGTCCTCTCAGAGCTCCGCTGCTCACTTCCTGTGGCACGCTTTGGAGGGAAAATCCTAGGAAACCCTTGCAGAAACCCTTTTGTGCCGACTCTCGCAGGGGCACACTCTAAAGTCCCACCTGAAGAAATCATAGAAACCCATTCAACTCCCTATGGCGTGCCCCCTAGAGTCCAGCTTGACTTCCTCTGATTCACTGTTTAGTGTTTATTCTTTATTGTGCACTTCTCATGTTGGGTTTCTGACCTTGGCCTCTTTGTGTGTGTGTTCTCAGAGTTTGTGCAGATGATGATGGGGAAGTGAAGATCAGATAAACACAGAGACCCAGTGTGGTGTGTTAATTCCTGTGGGAATATTAATATTCAGTGCTTTCTGTAGAATAACGCCCTGAATCTGCGTCAGCGACGATCTGCAGCGTTCCGCTCAGAAACTCCGTTCCAGACATTACCCACTACCACCCCCTGGACTTTTATTAAGGCAATGTTTCAGCAATGGAACTTTGAGTCTGTTTCTGGTGTGTGTGTGTGTGTGTGTGTTTTTTCTTCCTCTGGAACACTCTTGTGATTGATTTGTCTGTAGTTTGTTGTTGGTTTATATTTTACAGTGATTTTATGCTGAAATCAGAGTGATTTAAAACAGTTATAAAATGGAGTTGTGCTTTTATCGAACAGTGAAACTGGGTTGTGCTCTTGCACTGTGTAATGTGTTAAAACAGTGTTGTGATCGTACACATGAATAAATTGTGATGATACTGAGGGTCACAGCCTGAAAAAACAACAACCCTGAGTTTTGGAGTGAATTGATTTTTATTGATGAATTGATCAGTGACAGAGTGATGAGTGACAAGAGTTTTTTTTTCATCTGTTCATCACTCACTCATAATCCATCTCCACAGATCCCAGCTCAACTCTCTTTATCTAGAACCTAGAACATCTAGCTGTGGGTTTCAGGAAGAAGTCCAGCAGTGTTTACAGGATGTGACCAAAATCAAAAACATCAGATCAACTTCAGCTCTTAAAAACATCAGAAATAAAGAAACACCAAAAAAACACACTGCCAAGTTCATTTAATGATCATCATATTAAACGTTAACAGTAAAGTAATAAACTGATTTATAAATGAATAAAAAACAAAAACGGCAAAAAGTAAATCAGATTAAATTTTTGGCATCAACTTCATTTTAAACAGTGTTTCAGTGTCACCTCCAACACTCCCCTGATCCAGGAGGCGCGGGGTCACACAGGTGGGGTGTACTGGGGTGGGTTAGGGGTGTATGGGTCATATCTGGGGGTGTGTTGGGGGCACAGCTCGGTGAGAGCCAGGTCGTGTAACAGATCCTCAGGAGACAGCACAAGACACTTTCAAATAAGATAGAAATATACAAAATAAAAGTCTCTGATTTAGCCTCACAGGTGCAGGAATGGGATTGGTCTATGTACAGAGTGGGCGGAGTTTGTGGGACTAGGCCTGTGTTTTTACTGTGCTCAGGTTTATATCTGATTAACCCCTAAATTCCAAACGTAGCCGAGCGGCCAAAACTCAGATCTGTTTTTGGACATGGTTCCGATTTCTCCCCGAGGCCCCAGCGCTCCCGTACACAGACGCCCCCTACTGACAGTGTGTATGATCTTTACACAAACACATGGCCCAAGACACTCTGGAGAAGCACACGGGTCAACGTCTCCATTGCCCAGGGACACTCGGAGGGGTTTAAAGAACAGCAGAACTGTGTTCTCTGGAGCGACAGAGCCAGTGGGTAACTTACACTGCATTTAAGGTGGCAGTGAACATTTGAACAAACAAGTGAGGCCAGAATGTACCTGCAAACCAGAATGTACCTGCTACACCATTTAAGGTGGAAGACAGCAGAGTTTGGCTGGTTTACCATTTAAGGTGGAAGGGATCGGGTTAAATACAAAGTTGAGGACACCTTCATCCTCATGGCCACAGTCTCAGAAGAGAACAACATTAAGCTAAATTAGCGTCGTAGCTCCAGTGCCAACTGAAGGAGGACAGAGCCTGGTTGTCTTGGCTGAATGACTACATGCGATTTAAGATGGTTCTGATGAGCTGTGTTCTAGATAGAGGGTCTCAGAGGGTGCGGGGAATTATGGTGAAGGGAAGAACTGGACTGCTGGCCTCCAGTTCCAGAGCCGTGAGGAAGCACTCTGTCGCTGCGGCGTGTTTCCCCTGAGCCTGGAGAACCTCCCCCAGACTGTTCCACACCGAGTGAGCCGTAGAACTCACCTGCACCGCGTCCCGCAGAACCTTCTCGGCCAGACTGTACCTCTGTAACTGATGGAGAATCAGGCCCTGAGACGAAACAAAGAGAAACACGTCAGCTCGACACGCTCAGAAGAAAATATTAACCGCTGATTCTCTTCCATCAGGTCACCACCCTTGTGTGTGTGTGTGTGAGAGAGTGTGTGTGTGTACTGACCAGTCTCTGCATGCTTTTGACATGTGTGGGGCTGATGGAGAGCGCCTCCTCGTACCAGCGCTTGGCGTCCTCTGTGTTGCCCCTCAGCTCCGCCACTTGCCCCTTCATAAATAACACATTGTGGGAGAGAGGGAAGAGACTCGCAGCCTCTTGAGTACAGGCCAGAGCCTCGGCCGGCTTCAGCATCCCGATATACACCTCCGCTACCGGAGAGAGAGAGAGAGAGAGACCATTTGACAAACAGGAAGTAAATGTCAGTAGTGAACAGCACTTGGTTCATCCCCGACCTGAAGAACACAGTCAGAACCAGCTCTTTTTTGTGTATATTTTGTGTGTGTGTGTGTGTGTGTGTGTGGGCGGGTACCTGCGTGTATCCATATCTGAGCGAGGGTCATCCAGGGGTGCAGTGGCCCCTGTTTTGGAGCTGAACTCTGGAGAGACGAGGCCACTTCAGACAGAGCCTGCTCCACCCGCGACGCTGCGATAGAGGTGGCATGGACAGAACCTACACACACACACACACACACAGACACACACAGTCAACAGGACCCCTACACACTCCTCATTTACAGGGGATCATAATCATCACAGATACATAAAACCTAGCCCTAACCTACATATTTCACTACACCCTACACACTCCACCCCACACACACACACTCCAGTCCATTTCCCCTATAAGAACACTACACCTACACACTCCACCAGCACGCTCCACTACATCACACCCTACACCAAACCCTGCACTACACCAGCACCCTGCACCACACTAAAACAGCACCCTGCACAACACCAGCACCCTGAACTACATCCTACACTACACCAGCACCCTACACTACACCACACTACACCAGCACCCTGCACTACACTCTACACAACACCAGCACCCTACACTACACCCTACACCACACTACAACAGCACCCTGCACTACATTCTACACAACACCAGCACCCTACAACACACTACACCAGCACCCTACACCCCACACTACACCAGCACCCTACACCCCACACTACACCAGCACCCTACACTACACTCTACACAACACCAGCACCCTACACTACACCCTACACCACACTACAACAGCACCCTGCACTACATTCTACACAACACCAGCACCCTACAACACACTACACCAGCACCCTACACCCCACACTACACCAGCACCCTACACCCCACACTACACCAGCACCCTACACTACACTCTACACAACACCAGCACCCTACACTACACCCTACACCACACTACAACAGCACCCTGCACTACATTCTACACAACACCAGCACCCTACAACACACTACACCAGCACCCTACACCCCACACTACACCAGCACCCTACACCCCACACTACACCAGCACCCTACACTACACTCTACACAACACCAGCACCCTACACTACACTCTACACAACACCAGCACCCTACACTACACCAGCACTACACTCTACACAACACAAGCACCATATACCACACCCTACACCAGCACCCTACACAACACCAGCACCATACAGCACACCCTACACTACACCAGCACTACACTCTACACTACACCAGCACCCTGCACTACACCCTACACTACACCAGCACCCTGCACTACACCCTACACAACACCAGCACCCTACACTATACCAGCCCCGTGCACTACACTTTACACAACACCAGCACCATACACCACACCCTACACTACACTCTACATAACACCAGCACCCTACACTACACCAGCCCCCTGCACTACACCAGCACTACACTTTACACAACACCAGCACCCTACACCCCACACTACACTAAAACAGCACCCTGAACTACACCCTACACTACACCAGCACCCTGCACTACACCAGCTCTACACTTTACACAACACCAGCACCATACACCACACCCTACACAACACCAGCACCCTGAACTACACCCTACACTACACCAGCACCCTACACCAGCACCCTACACTACACCAGCCCCCTGCACTACACCAGCCCCCTGCACTACACCAGCACCCTGCACTACACCAGCACCCTGCACTACACCCTGCACTACACCAGCACCCTACACTACACCAGCACCCTGCACTACACCAGCACTACACTTTACACCACACTAAAACAGCACCCTGCACTACACCAGCACCCTGCACTACACCAGCACCCTGAACTACACCCTGCACTACACCAGCACCCTACACTACACCAGCACCCTGCACTACACCAGCACTACACTTTACACCACACACTACACCCTACACCACACTAAAACAGCACCCTGAACTACACCCTACACTACACCAGCACCCTGCACTACACCCTACACCACACTACACTAGCACCCTACACCCTACACCACACTAAAACAGCACCCTACACTACACCAAAACAGCACCCTGAACTACATCCTACACTACACCAGCACCCTACACTACACCCTACACCACACTACACCAGCACCCTACACCAAAACAGCACCCTGAACTACATCCTACACTACACCAGCACCCTACACTACACCCTACACCACACTACACCAGCACCCTACACCCAACACTACACCAAAACAGCACCCTGAACTACATCCTACACTACACTAGCACCCTACACTACACCAGCACCCTGCACTACACCCCACACTACACCAGCACCCTACACCCCACACTACACCAGCACCCTACACCCCACACTACACCAGCACCCTACACCCCACACTACACCAGCACCATATACCACACCCTACACCAGCACCCTACACCCTACATAACACCAGCACCATACAGCACACCCTACACTACACCAGCACCCTGCACTACACTTTACACCACACTACACCCTACACAAGCACCCTGCACTACACCCTACACAACACCAGCACCCTACACTATACCAGCCCCCTGCGCTACACTTTACACAACACCAGCACCATACACCACACCCTACACTACACTCTACATAACACCAGCACCCTACACTACACCAGCCCCCTGCACTACACCAGCACTACACTTTACACAACACCAGCACCCTACACCCCACACTACACTAAAACAGCACCCTGAACTACACCCTACACTACACCCTACACTACACCAGCACCCTGCACTACACCAGCACCCTGCCCTACACCACCACCCTACACCCCACACTACACTCTACACCACACTAAAACAGCACCCTGCACTACACTCTACACAACACCAGCACCCTACACCACACTACACCAGCACCCTACACCCCACACTACACCCTACACTACACTAAAACAGCACCCTGAACTACATCCTACACTACACCAGCACCCTACACTACACCAGCACCCTGCACTACACCCTACACCACACTACAACATTACCCTGCACTACACTCTACACAACACCAGCACCCTACACTACACCCTACACCACACTAAAACAGCACCCTGCACTACACTCTATACAACACCAGCACCCTACACTACACCCTACACCACACTACACCAGCACCCTACACCCTGCACTACACTAAAACAGCACCCTGAACTACATCCTACACTACACCAGCACCCTACACTACACCACACTACACCAGCACCCTGCACTACACTCTACACAACACCAGCACCCTACACCACACTACACCAGCATCCTACACCACACCCTACACCCCACACTACACCAGCACCCTACACCCCACACTACACTACAGTCTACACAACACCAGCACCCTACACCACACTACACCAGCACCCTACACCCCACACTACACAACACCAGCACCCTACACCACACTACACAACACCAGCACCCTACACCCCACACTACACCAGCACCCTACACCCCACACCACACCAGCACCCTGCACTACACTCTACACAACACAAGCACCATATACCACACCCTACACCAGCATCCTACACAACACCAGCACTACACTCTACACTACACCAGCACCCTGCACTACACTCTACACCACACTACACCCTACACTACACCAGCACCCTGCACTACACCCTACACTACACTCTACACAACACCAGCACCCTACACTATACCAGCCCCCTGCACTACACTTTACACAACACCAGCACCATACACCACACCCTACACTACACTCTACATAACACCAGCACCCTACACTACACCAGCCCCCTGCACTACACCAGCACTACACTTTACACAACACCAGCACCATACACCACACCCTACACAACACCAGCACCCTACACTACATTCTACACTTCACCAGCACCCTACAACACACTCTACACCCTACAGTACACCAGCACAATGCACTACACCAACACCCTACACCAGCACCCTGCAATACACCCTACACTACACCAGCACCCTACACCACACTCGACACTAAACCAGCACCCTACAGTACACCAGCACCTTGCACTACACCCTACAGTACACCAGCACCCTACACCACACTCTACACTACACTAGCACCCGACAGTACACCACACTCTACAACACTCTACACTACACACTACAGTACACCAGCACCCTACACCACTATCTACACTACACCCTACAGTACACCAGCACCCTACACCACTATCTACACTACACCCTACAGTACACCAGCACCCTACACCACTCTCTACACTACACCACACTCTACACTACACCCTACTTTACTATAGATACTACTTTATTGCTACTGGTAACTATAAATCAAAAAGAACATCGTTGACCTGCGGTGTTCCACGAGGATCAACTCTTGGGCCTCAACTGTTTAACCTTTACATGTTACCACTTGGACAAATCCTTAATAATAATGAAATAACCTATTCTAGTTATGCAGATGACATCTACTGTGCTCTGAGATCTATTAAGCTCGGGCACCAGGCGACTATTGTCCCATTGACACTCTCTGCAACTGCTAGTTAGTAAATAACTGGATGAGGGACAATTTCCTTCAACTAAACAAAGATGAGACAGAGGTGATTGTGTTTTGCAGCAAGGAGCAAAGACTTGAGGTCACTACTCAGCTCAGAGCTCTAAAGACTAAAGGCCAGGTCAGAAATCTGGGCCTAATCCTGGACTCAGATCTCAACTTTAACGCCAAATTAAGGCAATAACTAAATCTGCCTTTTACCACCACCTCAATAACAGTTCAAAGGCTATGTGTCAGACTCAGAAAAACCCATTCACTCATGCATCTCCTGCAGTGGTCTCTTTACTGGACTTCCCCAGTCCACAGTCAGCAGCTAGAACTCTTACCAGAACCAAGAGAACCGAGCACATCACTGTCCTCAGGTCACTGCACTGGCTCCCGATGAAACACAACATTTATTTTAAAGTGTTATTAACTGTTTATAAATCAATAACCTGCCTCGGACTGAAATATATTTCAGATCTGTTAGACGTGTATGAACCCAGTGCCCCTCAGATCACTCGGGACCGGTCAGTTCATAGTGCCCCGGGTCAGAACCAAACAGGGGGAGGCAGCTCTCTGTCACTAAGCCCCTGCACCTGGAACAGACTCCTGGAAGACATCAGACCTGCCCCAAATATTCCATCAAATCTACACAAAAGACCCTCCTTTTCACCTGTGCATTTGAATAGCGCTGCACTTAGAATGAATTAAAAAGGTAGATCAATTTATTTTATTTCTAGTACCATTTTAATAATTGTCTTTTTTTATTACTGTTTTATTGTATTTTATTTTGTTTTCAATTTTACTGAATAGCTTTTTAATCATTTTTATTTTATTTTTATTATATATTCTGTTTTAATTCTATTTTACTACTTTTTAATTGTTTTAAATTCTATTGTGATATTTCTGTATGACTCTGTAAAGCACTTTGTGTACAAAAGGTGCTCTATGAATAAACTTGCCTTACATTACACTACACCCTACACCACACTACACCTTACACTTCACCACACCCTACATTACACTACACTCTGCACCACACCCTACATTACACCTTACACTACACTCTACACCACACCCTACATTACACTACACTCTACACCACACCCTACATTATACCTTACACTACACTCTACACTACACCCTACATTACATTACACCTTACACTAGACCACACCCTACACCACACAACGCCCTACATTACACTACAACTTACACTACACTCTATATCACACCCTACATTACACTACACTCTATATCACACCCTACATTACACTACACCTTACACTACACCACACCCTACATTACACTACACTCTACACCACACAGCGCCCTACATTACACTACACCACACCCTACATTACACCTTACACGACACTCTACACAACACCCTACATTACACCACACAACGCCCTACATTACACTACACCACACCCTACACCACACAGTGCCCTACATTACACTACACTCTACACCACACAACGCCCTACATTACACTACACTCTACACCACACAGCGCCCTACATTATACCTTACACTACACTCTACACCACACCCTACATTACATTACACCTTACACTAGACCACACCCTACACCACACAGTGCCCTACATTACACTACACTCTACACCACACAACGCCCTACATTACACTACAACTTACACTACACTTTATATCACACCCTAAATCACACCCTGCACTACACTAACCTACAGTCTACACTACACCACACCCTACATTACACTACACTCTACACTACACCACACCTACATTACACTACACCACACCTACATTACACTACACTCTACACCACACCACACATTACACTACACTACACTCTCCACTCCACCCTACATTACTCTACACCACACACTACATTATACTACTCTACACCACACCCTACATTACACTACACTCTACACCACACAGCGCCCTACATTACACTACACTCTACACCACACAACACCCTACATTACACTACACCTTACACTACACTCTAAACCACACCCTACATTACACTACACAACGCCCTACATTACACTACACCTTACACTACACCCTACAACACACCAAACCCTACATTACACTACTCTACACCCTATATTACTTTAAACCACACTCTACATTACACTACACCCTACATTACACTACACTCTACGCTACACCACACCGCACCTACATTACACTACACTGTACACCACACCCTGCACTACACTACCCTACACTCTACACCACACCAAACGCTACATTACACTACCCTACACTCTACACTACACCACACCCCACATTACACTACACTCTACACCACACCCTACATTACACTACACTCTACACCACACAACGCCCTACATTACACTACACCTTACACTACACCCTACACCACACAACACCCTACATTACACTACACTCTAAACCACACCCTACATTATACCTTACACTACACCACACCCTACATTACACCACACAACGCCCTACATTACACAACACTCTACACCACACATTACACCACACCCTACATTACACTACACTCTACACCACACCCTACATTACACTACACTCTACACCACACAACGCCCTACATTACACTACACCTTACACTACACTCTACACCACACCCTACATTACACTACACTCTACATTACACTACACCTTACACTACACCACACCCTACATTACACTACACCTTACACTACACTCTACACCACATAGCGCCCTACATTACACTACACTCTACACCACACAACACCCTACATCTTACACTACACTCTACAACACACCAAACCCTACATTACACTACTCTACACTCCACTACACCCTACATTACTTTAAACCACACCCTACATTACACTACACTCTACGGAACATCACACCGCACCTACATTACACTACACTGTACACTACACTACCCTACACGCTACATTACACTACCCTACACTCTACACTACACCACACGCTACATTACACTACACTCTACACTACACCACATCCTACATAACACTACACTCTACACCACACCACCCTACACTCTACACTACACCACACGCTACATTACACTACACTACACAACACCCTACCCAACATTACACTACACCCTACATTACAATACACTCTACATTACACTACACTACACTCTACACTACACCACACCTACATTACACTACACTCTACACTCCACCCTACATTACTCTACACAACACACTACATTATACTACAGTCTACACTACACCACACACACTACATTATACTACACTCTACACCACACCCTACATTACACTACACCTTACACTACACCACACCCTACATTACACTACACTCTACACTACACTCTAAACCACACCCTACATTACACTACACAACGCCCTACATTACACTACACCTTACACTACACTCTATATCACACCCTAAATTACACTACACAACACCCTACATTACACTACACCTTACACTACACTCTATATCACACCCTAAATTACACTACACAACACCCTACATTACACTACACTTTACACTCCACTACATCCTACATTACACTCTACAACACACCAAACCCTACATTACACTACTCTACACTCCACTACACCCTACATTACTTTAAACCACACCCTACATTACACTACTCTACAGTCCACTACACCCTACATTACTTTAAACCACACCCTACATTACACTACACCCTACGCTACACCACACCGCACCTACATTACACTACACTGTACACCACACCCTGCACTACACTACCCTACACTCTACATTACACTACCCTACACTCTACACTACACAACACCCTACATTACACCGCATCCTACATAATACTACACTCTACACCACACCACCCTGCACTCTACACTACACTACACCGCACCCTGCACTACACTAACCTACAGTCTACACTACACCACACCCTACATTACACTACACTCTACACCACACCCTACATTACACTACCCTACACTCTACACTACACCCTACATTACACTACCCTACACAACACCCTACACTACACCACACCTACATTACACTACACTCTACACTCCACCCTACATTACTCTACACAACACACTACATTATACTACAGTCTACACTACACCACACCCTACATTACACTACACTCTACACTGCACCACACCCTACATTACAATACACTCTACACCACACCCTGAACTACACTACCCTACAGTCTACACTACACCACACCCTACATTACACTACACTATCCACTCCACCCTACACTACACTCTATACCACACTTGCATTACTCTACACCACACCCTACATTACACTACACTGTACACTACACCACACCCTACATTACACTACCCTACAGTCTACACTACACCACACCCTACATTACACTACACCACACCCTGCATTACACTACACCACACCACACCCTACATTACACTACACTCTACACTACATCACACCTACATTACACTACACCACACCCTGCACTACACTACCCTACACCACACCCTGCAATACACTACCCTACACCACACCCTACATTACACTACACCACACCCTGCACTACACAACACCCTATATTACACTACACTCTACAATACAACACACCCTGCACTACACTCTTCTCCACACTCTACCACACCTACATTACACTACACTCTACACTAAAGCACACTCTACATTACACTACACTCTCCACTACACTCTACACAACACACTATATAATACTACAGTCTACACTACACCACACCCTACATTACACTACAATCTACACCACACTCTACACTCCACCACACCCTGGATTACACTACACTATCCACTCCACCCTACATCTTACACTACACTCTATACCACACTTACATTACACTACACCACACCCTACATTACACTACCCTACAGTCTACACTACACTACACCACACCCTACATTACACTACACTACACCACACCCTACATTACACTACACTCTACACTACACCACACCCTGCACTACACTCTACACAACACCACACCCTACATTGCACTACACTCTACACAACACCACACCCTACATTGCACTACACTCTACATTACACTACCCTACAGTCTACACTACACCCTACATCTACATTACAGTACACTCTACACTGCACCACACCCTACATTACACTACACTCTACACCACACCCTACACGCTACACTACACCACACTCTACACTACATTACACTACTCTACACCACACTCTACACTACATTACACCACACCCTACATTGCACTACACTCTACACCACCCTACACTACACTACCCTACACTCTACACCACACCCTACATTACACTCCACTCCACACCACACTATACTCTACACTCCACACCACACTATACTCACACTGTACATTATGCTACACCACACAATACATTATAGTACTCCACATCCTACATTACACTACACCACACCCCACACCGTACATTACACTACACTCTACACCACACCCTACAGTACACCACATCCTAAATTAAACTACACACCCTACATTACACTACACCCTACATTAAACTACACTGTACACCACACCCTACACTATACCACACCCGACATTACACTCTACACGACACCACACCCTATATTACACTACACTCTACACCACACCACACCCTACCCTACACCACAACCCACATTACACTACACTCTACAATACACTACACCACACAACACCCTACACCACACCCTACATTACACTACACTCTACATTACACTACACCCTACACTACACTACACTCTACACGACACCACACCCTATATTACACTACACTCTACACCACACCCTACCCTACACCACAACCCACATTACACTACACTCTACAATACACTACACCACACAACACCCTACATTACACTACACTCTACACCACACCCTACATTACACTACACTCTACATTACACTACACCCTACACTACACCACACTCTCCACCACACCCCACATTACACTTTAATTAGATTAATCTGTCCATCAGCTCAGAAACAACACACACACACAGGTGTATTTAAACTGCTTTTGGCACAATGGGCGGTGCTAACTTTCTATAGACTGAATGGGCAGGACTATAATACAACAGGGTGGATGGGAGGAGCTATACCATTAGAGAACTACTATTTGTGACATCACAAATTTTGCTGAATCAATACACTACTCTGTCTCACACACTGAATTTCCCAAGATGCATCAGGCAGAGAGCATAACTATGGCAGCCAATGCTGAGGGGGAGGAGCCTCAAAGCAAAAGCCAAAGCACAGACACATTCTTAAAGAGACAGGACCCCCAGATATGGGCTTTAAGCTTGACTGAGCGACATGAACTCAGCTCCACTCCATTAACTCCATCAGCAACTCAATTAACTCCATCAGCACCATTCATTTTCGGGAGTGATTAATCTCTTCTTCCGCACCGTTTTTCTTCTCCTGCTCTCTAACTATGGGCTAAGGAAAAGGGGAGGTGTAATTGTAGTCTTAGTATAATGAAATATTTGCTGTGGAAGGAGGACTCTGTCTCTTTAAAAACCTGCAGTACACTCACACACACACACACACACACACACAAGGTGCTGAGGGCAAATACATAGACCAGAGGGGAAAGAGGCAGTGTTTCTGTGATGTGTGTGTGTGTGTGTGTGTGTGTGTGTGTTTGTGTGTGTGTGTGTGTGTGTGTGTGTGTAGAGCATCAGGGTTAGGGCTGAGAAGCTGAAAGGCAGAGAGCAGTGAGAGCAGAGCTACTTACAAACCCCAAAAAAGGAATCAAAACCATGAAAGTAAGCGTCTGGAGGGTTTCCTTCGAAATCAAAGCACAATATAAACAAAAACAAAGGGATTAACTCAGAAAAGAAAAGAAACAGAAATGAATGCAACAGAACAGAATCATCACAGGTGTGTCCTAACCCTGCTCTGAACTCAGCTCTGAACGGTGGAGGTGTTCTAGCTGCTGAACAGTGTTTACACACAGACACACACACACACACACACACACACACTTCAGAACTGAGTTATGTGATGTCAAGGCAATGGTGGATATTTCTCCCTTTATCTCAGACACAGTCGAGCAGAGGTGTGGGGTCAGTAAGAGGATAATGACACTAATGAGTAATGGATGTGGTTTTATTATTTTGACTAAAGCTGATGGGTAGTGCCGGGGTTATTGCCTTCTAAATCTAATCTGACAAAGCTTCACAAACCAGAGCAGCCGGAGAACAGCCGGAGAACAGCCAGAGACCGGTGTAAAAAAATAAACAAAAACCAGCTGCAAGCTGGACCACAAACATCAAAACCACAGGGCACAACTCGGGTCAGAACACAGGGCACAACTCGGGTCAGAACACAGGTATTCAGAGAGAGGCGGGCGCATGATTGGCCGGTTAGTGGAGGGAGGCGGGCGCGTGATTGGCCCATTAGAGGAATGTCTGTCCATGCCACACACAGTGAACACTGCTTTACTGCTGACAGACGGACGCCGGCGGGGGAAGTGGTCACAGAACGCGTGTCCGACCGGTCTGAACACCACAGCATCGCTCTTGGGAGGATGAGGATGATGAGGATGAGGAGGAGGTGGAGGAGGAGGAGGTGGAGGACAGAGGGATGGAAGAGGAAAAAGAGGAGAGGAGGAGGAGGGCTCAGACCCAATGACGGAGGAAGAGGAGTGAGACACTAGAAATAAAACAAACACAAAACACTGTTAAAGAAAAAGAATAAAACTCAGCTCAAAGCTGCGAGAGAGAGTCACATGACCCAGAACACTGAGAACAAAGGGCTGTTCCTCCCAGGCTCCGCCCACTAACACCTGTTCCTTGGGTCAGATCACTGCTCCCAACATCCCAGCTCAAACCACAGTTCCCCTTCGTTTAATGAGGAATAACTCTTTAGCATAGAAACCGTCGCTATGGAACAACATCAGAGTGGGCGGAGCCTGAAGAAGGTGCTGACTCCACTGGAAGAACTACAGTTTGTAAACACATATTGAGAGCAAGAGAGAATAAGAGACAGAGAGAGAGAGTGTGTGTGTGTGTGTGAGTGTGAGAACATTACCAGTTTCTGGGTCGCTGAAGTCTGGTAGGGTCATGGTGTTGAGCTGTCTGCGGTCAGCAATCGCTCGGTCCAACAGACTACTGCCCCTCCCTGAATCACTACACACACACACACACACACACACACACACACTTCAGGTGCGAGTCTGATGAAATTCAGCCTTTACTGCTATGACCCCCTTTGTTCTCAAGTGTGTTTGTGTGTGTTGTGGGGTACACACCTGGGGTTAGTGAGGTTGTAGCAGGATTTCCAGATCTGCAGCATGTGTTTACAGGTGAGCAGCGCTTCCTCGGGCCCTCGGCACAAAGCCTCCAACTTCACTTTAGTGAACAGCAGCCTACACACACACACACGCACCGTTACACCCGCACACACACATCATTACCCCCCCCCCCCAACATCCACACTGTTACACACACACACACCGTTACACCCGCACACACACATCATCCCCCCCCCCCCCCCAACATCCACACTGTTACACACACACACACACACACCGTTACACCCGCACACACACATCATTACACCCCCCCCCAACATCCACACTGTTACACACACACACCGTTACACCCGCACACACACATCATTACACCCCCCCCAACATCCACACTGTTACACACACACACACACACCGTTACACCCGCACACACACATCATTACACCCCCCCCAACATCCACACTGTTACACCCGCACACACACATCATTACACCCCCCCCCAACATCCACACTGTTACACACACACACACACATCATTGCACCCCCCCCAACATCCACACTGTTACACACACACACACACACCGTTACACCCGCACACACACATCATTACACCCCCCCCAACATCCACACAATTACACCCACACACGGTTACACATGTACACACACCATTACACCCACACACACCCCATTACACCCCCCACCACACACACAACGTTTTACACACACAAACACCGTTACACACACACACCATTACATCCCCACCCCCCCCACACACACTCCGTTACACACACAGTAACACATGCACAGACATACACACTGTTACACACACACCGTTACACACACACACAGTGTCCACAACTCGTGTGTTTTACCCACATGAAGTTCTCGGGGTACTCGCTGAGGGCCATCTCGATGATGTTCAGTGCGTCGTGGTAGTGTTTCTGAGCGGAGAGCAGCAGGGCGAGGAGGTGCAGAGAGTGGACATCATCCCCCTGTAACTGCAGGGCCTGCCGGACATAGCCCAGAGCTTCGGGAATCTACACACACACACACACACACACACACCTCAGAAACAAATCCTGGTGAAAATACATCTGCCAATCAGAAGCAACCAACACTTGAGTGACATCACACCCACAACAAACCAACCTTTCCATCTCCAACCAGACACACACACAAACAAAGACACCTACCTGGCGAGACACGGCCAACTGCAGAGCCAGGTAAAACGCAGCCAGGTGATCAGTGGGAGAGAGAGACTGAGCCCTGAGAGAGAGAGATGTAGAGGGTTGTTTAGTGTTGTGTTGTGGGTGAAAGGCAGAAATTGTGAAGAGAATAAAAGTGAGAACCTCTGAAACGCTCCCAGAGCCTTCCTCTGATACTCCTCCTGTAACCCCCTTAGAGACGCTGTACACACACACACACACACACACACACACACACAGAGAGAGAGAGGGGGGGGACAGTATCTCTTCATTAGCAGTAACCATCCGGAATCAACATGTGTTCACACACAGCGAGAGAGAGAGAGAGAGAGCAGCTCATTAGAGAGGAGCGAAAGTGGAGGGAACTGACCATCCGTGGCCTTGAGGCTGTAAACGAGGCCGATTGCCAGGAAACCTTTCGCCCGAAACTCTGAGGCTTTGTCCTCCATCTCCACCACCATCTTAGCAAAGCGCTCTCCCTCATCTAGCTACACACACACACACACTCCTGTTGAACATTAAACATACTCTTATTTGTTCATTTGATTTTTACCTGCTGCTAAATAATGGCTTTGTTGTCTGCTCTGATCACGGCGCTCTGTTTAAAACAACAAAACTTCCACAAACGTTGGGACACGGTAAAATGTAAATAAAAGAGAATGCAGTGATGTGCAAATCCTTTGAACCCTGTATTTAACTGAAAACAGATCAAAGACGAGTTAGAGTTGTTCTGAAAAATGCTGGTCCTTCCTGAATGTGATGCCATTTAAAGTGATGCTGAAGGTTACTGGGCGGGGCGACACCGCTGAGGGTTAGTGGGCGGGGCTGTAGTGCAGCAGTTGAAGTGGGTGGGGCTACAGTGCTGCAGGTCATTGGGCGGGGCTACAGTGCAGCAGTTGGAGTGGGTGGGGCACACTTACCCAGTGCAGGTTGCCTATACACAGCTTGACAGCTAGCAGTGGGATGGTGGGATCATCAGGTTTCAGCCGAATACACTCCTTCAGCACCTTCACAGCACGGGCCGACTACAAACACACACACACAATCTTACACCTTAACCCCTTACTGAAACACTGATCAGCAGACACTGAAGAGCAGAGAGAGTCTGACCTTCCCAGCAGCCATCAGTGACAACGCCAGCTGGTACCAGAGGTGAAACTCCTCAAACGCAAACTTCATCGCTCTCTCCAGACACTGGGGGAGAAGGTGTTATCAATAACCAATAATCAATCAATTAAAACACATACAGTACAGAGCAGACACACCACAACAACACTTTAAACTCTCACAACACACGATGTAACAGAGTCAGGGGGCAGAGGGAAGAAGGGAGGGAGGGAGGGAGGATAGTGGGGCAGAACAGCGGGGCAGAGGGGTAGAGGGTTGTGTGTATAGGGGTGTGTTTCACCTCAGAGAGCATCTCGTACTGTCCGCGGCGGCCGAGTGCGATGGTGAGCAGATCATAAATGACGGAGGCACTCTGCAAACTGATCACACGGTCAGCACTGTGCTCAGGGATACGACTCAGAACTGCATCTCTGTTAGCCTACACACACACACACACACACACACACACACACACACACACACACACACACACACACACACACACCTTTAAACCTGATTTTTCACTCGGTTCTCTTTCTTCTCTGTTATTTCTCCACGCTCGTTGGGTCTTTGCACTGTCACATACACATGGGTCCAGCACAGAAAACTCACAGTGTGTGAGCTGATGGACTCCAGATGAACACTTCAATGTCAACATGCACTGAACAAGGGATATGTCGCTATTTTACAGACATCCCACCTCCCAACGAAATCACAACCAACACAGCTCACTCACCATGGACTCACTGATCAACAACAACAGCAGAGCCTCCTCCGTGTTCTCCTGAGGACAGAATAGACTGGGGGTGGTGGAGAGAGAGAGAGGGAGAGAGAGAGTTTATTTAGTAATTCTGCACCCACAACATATTACAAATTAATGTAACTCTGTGTGTGTGTGTGTGTGTGTGTGTGTACTTCTCTCCGGAGTACAGTCGGGGTCTCCTGCTGAGAGCGTAGTTCCTAGTGGAGCTGCAGTGTGTGTGTGGGTCGTCCAGAGGAGACTGAGGTGGGGGGTCTTCTAGTGGACTCCAATAACTCTGCTCACACATCCCCCTCAAAAGGATCTCAGCTAACTGCCTAGCTATGGTCTACACACACACACACACACACACACACACACACACACACACACACACACACACACACACACACTGAGAGTTAAAGTGGGGGTGGGCTTCTCTGCAGAGGAAGTGTTTACATTGAGCTATGGTCAGCTGTGTGTATGTGTCACCAAGTGAGGGACTGGCGCCCCCTCCAGGGTGTGTTCCCACTTTGTGCCCACCACCTGCACCATAGCGCCCCCACAACACGGTTAATAAAATACACATGCAGTTTACAATTCTCTAATTTACTGAAGTAACATCAACTTACACAACACCATCTGAGTCAAAGCCCACCCCAAAACCAGAATATTAGCTGATTCCTGTAGATAAGGCAGTAAAATACTGCTGTTATAACGATGTGGAACAGCATTTTATTATTTTATTAACATTAGAGAGTGAGGCCGTGTCCCAAACCACACACTGGACCTTTATACACTACACTACAGAGACGCTGCTGAGGGTGGTGTATATATTCACACTATAGACCTTTACACACTACACTACAGAGACGCTGCTGAGGGAGGTGTATATATTCACACTATAGACCTTTACACACTACACTACAGAGACGCTGCTGAGGGAGGTGTATATATTCACACTATAGACCTTTACACACTACACTACAGAGACACTGCTGAGGGTGGTGTATATATTCACACTATAGACCTTTACACACTACACTACAGAGACGCTGCTGAGGGTGGTGTATATATTCACACTATAGACCTTTACACACTACACTACAGAGACGCTGCTGAGGGAGGTGTATATATTCACACTATAGACCTTTACACACTACACTACAGAGACACTGCTGAGGGAGGTGTATATATTCACACTATAGACCTTTACACACTACACTACAGAGACACTGCTGAGGGTGGTGTATATATTCACACTATAGACCTTTACACACTACACTACAGAGACACTGCTGAGGGTGGTGTATATATTCACACTATAGACCTTTACACACTACACTACAGAGATGCTGCTGAGGGTGGTGTATATATATTCACACTATAGACCTTTACACACTACACTACAGAGACGCTGCTGAGGGCGGTGTATATATTCACACTATAGACCTTTACACACTACACTACAGAGACACTGCTGAGGGCGGTGTATATATTCAAACTATAGACCTTTACACACTACACTACAGAGACACTGCTGAGGGAGGTGTATATATTCACACTATAGACCTTTACACACTACACTACAGAGACACTGCTGAGGGAGGTGTATATATTCACACTATAGACCTTTACACACTACACTACAGAGACACTGCTGAGGGCGGTGTATATATTCAAACTATAGACCTTTACACACTACACTACAGAGACACTGCTGAGGGCGGTGTATATATTCAAACTATAGACCTTTACACATACTACACTACTGAGACGCTGCTGAGGGCGGTGTATATATTCACACTATAGACCTTTACACATACTACACTACTGAGACGCTGCTGAGGGTGGTGTATATATTCACACTATAGACCTTTACACACTACACTACAGAGACACTGCTGAGGGCGGTGTATATATTCAAACTATAGACCTTTACACACTACACTACAGAGACACTGCTGAGGGCGGTGTATATATTCAAACTATAGACCTTTACACATACTACACTACTGAGACGCTGCTGAGGGCGGTGTATATATTCACACTATAGACCTTTACACATACTACACTACAGAGACGCTGCTGAGGGTGGTGTATATATTCACACTATAGACCTTTACACACTACACTACAGAGACGCTGCTGAGGGAGGTGTATATATTCACACTATAGACCTTTACACACTACACTACAGAGACGCTGCTGAGGGTGGTGTATATATTCACACTATAGACCTTTACACACTACACTACAGAGACGCTGCTGAGGGAGGTGTATATATTCACACTATAGACCTTTACACACTACACTACAGAGACGCTGCTGAGGGCGGTGTATATATTCAAACTATAGACCTTTACACATACTACACTACTGAGACGCTGCTGAGGGCGGTGTATATATTCACACTATAGACCTTTACACATACTACACTACTGAGACGCTGCTGAGGGTGGTGTATATATTCACACTATAGACCTTTACACACTACACTACAGAGACGCTGCTGAGGGTGGTGTATATATTCACACTATAGACCTTTACACACTACACTACAGAGACGCTGCTGAGGGCGGTGTATATATTCACACTATAGACCTTTATACACTACACCACAGAGACACTGCTGAGGGTGGTGTATAATATTCACACTATAGACCTTTATACACTACACTACAGAGACACTGCTGAGGGAGGTGTATATATTCACACTATAGATCTTTACACACTACACTACAGAGACGCTGCTGAGGGTGGTGTATATATTCACACTATAGACCTTTACACACTACACTACAGAGACACTGCTGAGGGAGGTGTATATATTCACACTATAGACCTTTACACACTACACTACAGAGACGCTGCTGAGGGTGGTGTATATATTCACACTATAGATCTTTATACACTACACTACAGAGACACTGCTGAGGGTGGTGTATATATTCACACTATAGATCTTTATACACTACACTACAGAGACGCTGCTGAGGGAGGTGTATATATTCACACTATAGACCTTTACACACTACACTACAGAGACGCTGCTGAGGGCGGTGTATATATTCACACTATAGACCTTTATACACTACACTACAGAGACGCTGCTGAGGGAGGTGTATATATTCACACTATAGACCTTTACACACTACACTACAGAGACGCTGCTGAGGGTGGTGTATATATTCACACTATAGACCTTTATACACTACACTACAGAGACGCTGCTGAGGGAGGTGTATATATTCACACTATAGACCTTTATACACTACACTACAGAGACGCTGCTGAGGGTGGTGTATATATTCACACTATAGACCTTTATACACTACACTACAGAGACGCTGCTGAGGGAGGTGTATATATTCACACTATAGACCTTTACACACTACACTACAGAGACGCTGCTGAGGGAGGTGTATATATTCACACTATAGACCTTTATACACTACACTACAGAGACGCTGCTGAGGAAGGTGTATATATTCACACTATAGACCTTTATACACTACACTACAGAGACACTGCTGAGGGCGGTGTATATATTCACACTGTTCAGTGCAGCAGTGTGTGGTTTGGGACACAGACAGAGACTAACGTTAACCTGCTGCATGTTTAGAGCTCTTTCTCACGCCCTGAACACAGCTGATATTAACAGTCACTAACTCTCAGATCCTCCTCTGTTTCCCTAACAGTTAAATACAAGCTGCTTTCAGAACTGTGCCCGTTTTGCAGCAAAATCTCCTTAATCCCTGCGGTGCATTTTCTAAATAGAAGCTTGCAGAAAAAAAGCATACTTTTTCTTTCCGTGGTATAATTATTTCCAGGCAAGCTACAGTTTTTTTTGTCTCTGATCTAATGTTCTTTTAACATGTTTAAGGGCTATTAATGAATCCATTGTGAGTGAGCATTAATAAAGAGGGAAACAAAATGCTCAATTCCTTGGGCCTTACCTGCAATTGTTGTAGTGTTGTGTCGTGTAGTGTGGCGTAGTGTGGTGTGGCGTAGTGTAGCGTGGTGTAGCGTGGTGTGGTGTAGTGTAGTGTGGCGTGGTGTAGTGTAGTGTAGTGTAGTCCCCCCCCACATCACCCCACCTGAACCTCCCAGCAGCCATGGAGAAGCTGGTTTCGGCTGGGACAAGGCTGTCACTTTCCCTGTCAGCCAGCCCTCAGGTGCAAAGAAGAACCACCCCAGCTTCTACTCCACCATCATCTACTGCCACTTCTCCACTGCAGTCCCCCAGACTGTCCCCTAAGAATAATCACACTCCATCACCACCTAGAGCACCTCAACGGAAAAGACAAGCTCCTCAACCCCCGGAAAGGCAGCTTCGCTCACGGCCCCATCGCCAGCAGGAGCTTCACACAGCTTCGTCAGCTGATAAGGGCAAAGAAAAGTGATGTTTTTCGGGTCCTGGCTGCTGCAGTGATGATGTCAGCAGTACATGTTTTCAAAACAAGCTTGGACCTTTGATGCCTGTAATCTCTCCCATTCCAGTACTTATCAGAGAGAGAAAGAACAGAGAGTTCAGGTCAGATTCTGTGAATGTAGCCAATCTACAGCAAATAAAATGTGAAACAGAGATTCTGTGGCAAAGTGCACAAGTTACTAAGTTAGCTCTTCTAAATATCAGATCTCTCACAAACAAATCACACTTAATTAATGATTTTATTACAGCACATGGGCTTGATTTTATACTTTTAACTGAGACTTGGCTAAATGAATGTAGTGCTGCAACTGTTTTATTGGAGTCGGCTCCTCCAGATTTTCATTTTTTAAATGCATCTCGTGCCAGCAGAAAAGGTGGAGGTCTAGCTGCTTTGTTCCATGGTTCTTTTCAGTGCAAGCAGTTATCATTTGGAGACTTCACAACATTTGAGAATCTCTGTGTAGTTTTGAAAGGGACACCACAGATATTACTAGTAACTGTCACGCCTTCGTCCTGTCATGTCTGTTGTCCCCGCCATGTGCTTTATTTGCACATGGCTATGTTTTGTTTATGTTCTAGTCTCCGCCTTTGTCCCGCCTCCTCGTCTGTCATCTGTTAACCCGTCCTCCTTGTTATCTGTCCAGGTGTGTCTCGTTTGTGTGAGTATTTAAGCCCTCTTGTTTCACGTCCTGTTTGTCGTTCATTTCATTCACATTCTCTTTTCTCTTTTGTCATGTCAGTCATGTTATCTGTCTGTCTCCGTAGTTTCTCTCATCGTCGTTTCGCTCCCCAGTCTAGTCTGTCTAAGTGTTAGTCTAGTTTCATTTCGTGTTGTGTTGTAACTACTGTTTCCTGTCGTTGTTTTGTTATTTCTTTCATTATAATTAAAATACCGTGTTTTAGCAAATGCGTCCGCCTCCGTCAGTCCGCTCCGTGAATCCTGACAGAATGAACGACCCACTAAAGGACGCAGCTAGCACGGACTATTTTCTCAACGAGGCGTTCAGGAGAGTACAGGAGTTTCTAGCGGCAAAGGTGGGCGATCAACCTGCTGCCCTGCAATCTCATATGGGAGTTCCCCCCGAGTTTGAGGGGACTTCAAACGTTGAGGGTTTTCTGCTCCAATGCCGCTTATACTTTGACTATCTGACAGTTCCTGCGCCACACGAATTTATTAAGGTAATGTTCATGAGATCTCTTCTTAAAGGGATAGCACTGCAGTGGGCTGATCGCGTGCTGAGAGAGAGAGGCCTGCAGATTTCGGTGGAGACTTTCAGAGATCTATTGAGAGCCAGATTCTCCCGATCGGCTCTCGAGGTCAGCTCCGCAGGACCCTCTGTTCCCGAGGATTGCCCCCTCAGGTCCGGGGAAATTTTTGGGGGGGCGTTAAGGGTAGGGGCTGTTAGCCTCACCTCCGTACCTCTGAGGCCTGAGGCTAACAGGGGCGCACCTCGAGGTGATCTAATGGGTGCGCCTGTGAAACCCCCTAAACCCTTTACAGCTCCAGCGCGAGCCCGGCGAGCAGCACAAACCCCTGTCCTCGAGAGCGCGGCGCGCGGCTCTCCTGTCTTCGTGAGCGCGACGCGCGCCTCTCCTGCCTCCTTGGACGTCGTCGCAGGTCCCCCTGCCTCCTTGGACGTCGTCGCAGGTCCCCCTGCCTCCTTGGACGTCGTCGCAGGTTCCCCTGCCTCCGTGGACGACGTCGCAGGTTCCCCTGCCTCCGTGGACGACGTCGCAGGTTCCCCTGCCTCCGTGGACGACGTCGCAGGTTCCCCTGCCTCCGTGGACGACGTCGCAGGTTCCCCTGCCTCCGTGGACGACGTCGCAGGTTCCCCTGCCTCCGTGGACGACGTCGCAGGTTCCCCTGCCTCCGTGGACGACGTCGCAGGGCTTCCTGTCTCGGTGATGGCGGCACCCGCCGCTCCTGTCTCGGTGATGGCGGCACCCGCCGCTCCTGTCTCGGTGATGGCGGCACCCGCCGCTCCAGTGTCCGTGATGGCGGCACCCGCCGCTCCAGTGTCCGTGATGGCGGCACCCGCCGCTCCAGTGTCCGTGATGGCGGCACCCGCCGCTCCAGTGTCCGTGATGGCGGCACCCGCCGCTCCAGTGTCCGTGATGGCGGCACCCGCCGCTCCTGTCCCGTTGATGGCGGCACCCGCCGCTCCTGTCCCGTTGATGGCGGCACCCGCCGCTCCTGTCCCGTTGATGGCGGCACCCGCCGCTCCAGTGTCCGTGATGGCGGCATCGGCCGCTCCTGTCCCCGTGACGGTGGCTACGGCCGCTCCTGTCCCCGTGACGGTGGCTACGGCCTCTCCTGTCCCCGTGACGGTGGCTACGGCCTCTCCTGTCCCCGTGACTGTGGCTACGGCCTCCCCTGTCCATGTCCGTAGGTCGGCCCGAAGGACTTCAGGGCCGATCCCCAGAACTGTGCCTAGGCTGGTTCCTCAGACTGCCACACAGACATTAGCCAGTCCTGGGCACCCCCCTGTTATTTTGGTTCCCTTGTCAGTCCCTGTCCTGGTTCCCGTCTCTGTCCTTGTCCCTGTACCCGTGTCTGCCTTTGTCTCTGTCCCTGTCCCGGTCACTGTGTTTGTGTCAGTCCCTGTAAATGTCCTTGTACCTGTTCCCCTACCAAGTCCAGTCCAGTCTCCTGTCAGCCCTGTCCAGTCTCTGTTTCAGTCTCATGTCCAGTCCCCTGTCAGTCCTGTCCAGTCCCTGTTTCAACCCTCTGTCTTGTCTCACGTCCAGTTCCCGTATCCGTCCAATGTCCAGTCACCTGTCTTGTCTCCGGTCCAGTTTCCCTTTCAATCCCCTGTCCAGTCTCCAGTCCCGTCTCCGTTCCAGTCTAGTGTCATGTCACCTGTCCTGTCTTCTGTCCAGTCACGTACCCCTGTCCAGTCTAACGTTCCTATCCTGTCCAGTGTCTTGTCACCAGTCTCTGCTCCCGTCCAGTCCCAGCACCAAGTCATGTCACCTGTCCCGTCTTCTGTCCAGTCCCTGTTTCCATCCAGTGTCATGTCCAATGTCAAAAACCCTGTCAAGTCCCATGTGTCCATTCCTGTCCTGTCCAGTCCGTTCTCGTCTCTTGCTGCCCCCCTTTGTCAGTCTCCTGTCATGTCCCATGTCCCGTCTCGTATATTCGGTCCTGTCGTGTCCCCAGCTCCTGTGTCTGTTCCCGTCCTGTCCTGAGTCCTGTCACCCGTTGGTTTGTTGTCCTGTCTTGTTTTCCGTGCCCTCTCCAGTGCCAGCTCCTGGGGGGTTTAGGAGTACGCGCCCGGGAGTTGCGCGTTCTTGGGGGGGGCATCTGTCACGCCTTCGTCCTGTCATGTCTGTTGTCCCCGCCATGTGCTTTATTTGCACATGGCTATGTTTTGTTTATGTTCTAGTCTCCGCCTTTGTCCCGCCTCCTCGTCTGTCATCTGTTAACCCGTCCTCCTTGTTATCTGTCCAGGTGTGTCTCGTTTGTGTGAGTATTTAAGCCCTCTTGTTTCACGTCCTGTTTGTCGTTCATTTCATTCACATTCTCTTTTCTCTTTTGTCATGTCAGTCATGTTATCTGTCTGTCTCCGTAGTTTCTCTCATCGTCGTTTCGCTCCCCAGTCTAGTCTGTCTAAGTGTTAGTCTAGTTTCATTTCGTGTTGTGTTGTAACTACTGTTTCCTGTCGTTGTTTTGTTATTTCTTTCATTATAATTAAAATACCGTGTTTTAGCAAATGCGTCCGCCTCCGTCAGTCCGCTCCGTGAATCCTGACAGTAACTGTCTACAGGCCTCCGAAGTACAGCACTAATTTTATTGATGAATTTACAGAGATGCTGTCCTTTATTTCTACAGACTTTGACCATTTTGTTATTGCTGGTGACTTTAACATACATATCGACAATCCCAAGGACTGTTTTGCCAAGGAACTACTTGCCATATTGGACTCTTTTGGTCTTTCACAGCATGTTACAGGGAGTACTCATTGTCATGGTCACACGCTGGATATTGTTATCTCAAAGAGTCTCAACATATCAGTGACTGTGAAGGACGTCGCACTGTCAGATCACTACTGTGTGTTCTTTGATATGTGGGCCTCACCAGTCATCAGAGATAGAAGAGTTTGTGTCAAGAAAAGGATTATAAAGGACTGCACAGCTACACTTTTCATGAGTAAATTGTGCACTACACCATGTGAACGATCCAACTCTGTTGATGATTTGCTGAATAGTTTTAATACAAAAATTGTCAGTGTAATGGATGAGATTGCGCCAGTTAAAATGAAGGCCTTGTCTTGCAAACAGAAAGCACCATGGAGAAATGCTTCTGTTGTTCAAATCCAAAAGAGGGAGTGTCGCAAGGCAGAACGCAGATGGCGTAAAACAAGTCTTCATATTCACAAAGAAATCTACAAAGATAGGCTACGTCAATACAACGCGACAATATGCAAAACACGACAATCCTATTTCTCTAGTATCATCAACAATAACACTAACAACAGCAAAATCCTCTTCACCGTGGTCGACAGACTTACTAACTCACCCACACCAATGGCCCCTGAATTAGTATCAACTGAGAGATGTAATGAGTTTGCATTCTTTTTTAACACTAAAATCCAGAATATCAGACAAGCGATTAGTACATCTATATCCAACAATGAGTCTGTACCCTCTCCATCACCTCATAAAAACTCCTTAGTTAAAATGTCAGAGTTCAGTACTGTTGATAGTAATATTTTAACTGACACAGTTAATCATCTCAAATCATCCACTTGCAGTCTTGACACACTACCAACCAATTTTTTAAAGAGTGTGTTTCACACTATAGCACCAGACATACTCCACATTGTAAACACCTCACTCATGTCGGGGGTTTTTCCGAGCTCACTAAAAACTGCAGTTGTAAAGCCTCTTCTAAAAAAGAAAAATTTAGAATCTTCTCTGATAAGTAACTACAGGCCAATTTCTAATCTACCGTTCATGGGCAAAATCATTGAGAAAATAGTTTTCAGGCAAATCACTGGTTTCTTGTCCATAAACAGTAGCCTAGACAAATTCCAGTCCGGGTTCCGGTCTAATCACAGCACTGAGACTGCTCTAATCAAGGTAATTAATGACATCCGCTTAAATACAGAGGCTGGAAAGGTATCTCTTCTATTACTTCTTGACCTTAGTGCTGCCTTTGATACCATTGACCATAAGATTCTTATAGATAGACTCGCAAACTGGGTTGGACTCTCAGGAACAGTCCTGAAGTGGTTCATTTCTTACCTGGAAGGCAGGAACTACTTTGTAGAAATAGAAAATAATATTTCAGAGAACATGCCAGTAACCTGTGGTGTCCCCCAGGGCTCTATTCTTGGTCCACTTTTATTTAATTTATATATGCTTCCTCTTGGCCAGATTCTACAGAACTATGGGCTGTCCTATCACAGCTATGCAGATGATACTCAGATTTACATGGCCCTGTCCCCAAACGACTCTGGCCCAGTTGACTTATTAAGCAAGTGCCTTGAACACATCACAAACTGGATGGGACACAATTTTCTGCAGCTGAATAAAGATAAAACTGAGATTATACTATTTGGGAATAGCACTGAGAGACAAAGATTGGCTACGTATCTGGACTCGAGAGCCCTCAAATCTAAAGAACTGGCTCGCAACCTTGGTGTATCAATGGACTCAGATCTCAGTTTTAGTAGTCATATTAAAGCGGTTACTAGATCAGCATTTTACCATCTTAAGAACATCAGTAAGATTAGAGATTTTCTGACTAAACCAGACCTAGAGAAACTTATCCATGCTTTTATTTCTAGCAGGATTGATTACTGTAATGGTCTCTTAGCTGGACTTCCAAAAAAGACCATTAAACAGCTTCAGCTGATTCAAAATGCAGCTGCCAGAGTTCTCACTCGGAGCAAAAGAAGAGATCATATCACCCCCATCCTCAAATCCTTACACTGGATACCAGTCTGTTATAGAATAGACTTTAAGGTGTTATTACTGGTTTATAAATGTCTCAATGGGGTAGGACCAGCGTATTTATCAGATCTGCTACAGAGATATGAGCCGAGCAGAGATCTCAGATCTTTAGGAACTAGTCAGTTAGTCCTGCCTCGGGTCAAAACTAAACATGGAGAGGCAGCATTTAGCTACTATGCCACTTTTAAATGGAACCAGCTGTCTGAGAATATTAGAAGTGCCCCAACGTTAGACACATTTAAATCAAGACTTAAAACTCTCTTGTTTGAGCAGGCTTACAGCTCAGTTTAAAATATTCTGCACTTTTCTGTAACGGCATTTTATTTCTTTTATTTCTTTTCATTTATTGTCATTTTAAATTGTTTTAATCATTTTAATCATTTTACTCTTTTTATGTAATTGTCTTATTGGAATTTATGATTTTACTCTGGCTTTTAATGTAATTTCTTTTTCTGTAAAGCACTTTGAATTGCTTCTGTATGAAAGGTGCTCTATAAATAAACTTGCCTTGCCTTGCCTTGCCTAGTGTGGTGTGGTGTGGTGTGGTGTGGTGTGGCGTAGCGTGGCGTAGCGTGGTGTGGGGTGATGTAGTGTAGTGTGGTGTGGTGCAGTGTAGCGTGGCATAGTGTGGTGGAGTGTAGCGTGGTGTAGTGTAGTGTAGTGTGGTGTGGTGTAGTGTAGTGTAGTGTAGTGTAGTGTAGTGTGGTGTAGTGTAGTGTAGTGTGGTGTGGTGTAGTGTGGTGTAGCGTGGTGTGGGGTGATGTAGTGTAGTGTGGTGTGGTGCAGTGTAGCGTGGAATAGTGTGGTGGAGTGTAGCGTGGTGTAGTGTGGTGTAGTGTAGTGTAGTGTAGTGTGGTGTGGTGTAGTGTGGTGTAGCGTGGTGTGGGGTGATGTAGTGTAGTGTGGTGTGGTGCAGTGTAGCGTGGCATAGTGTGGTGGAGTGTAGCGTGGTGTAGTGTGGTGTAGTGTAGTGTAGTGTAGTGTAGTGGGGAGAGTGGAGAGTGGAGATCTGGCAACCCGTTTGGCTGTTTCTGTACCCGTTTGGAAGCTGTTTTGATCGCTCGGGTTTTCCTGTTTAATCGTTTCCATTGTTATTTCTATATTTATATCTGTTTTTATAACCTACTAACCATCCATAGATCTATCTTTTAGATTGTCTCCGCAGGAATATTCATTACAGAGGCACTAAAACTGCCACCGGACCCTGGAGTAACGTTCTTGGTGTAAGTTACTAAAATTCACTAAAAGCGGTAAGTACCTGCAATTCCATGGCTACTACTGGCTGTTTTGCCTGTTCAGAGTGTGGCATGTTTAGTTTAACGCCCTTTTCCACCTCTAGCGATAAATATAGTGGTTGTATTTGTAGTAAGTGTCAGCTAGTTAGCTCCCTGGTGGATAAAGTGGACCAGCTAGAAGTGCGCATCCGGAGCTTATTATTGTTGAGGGATAAACAGCGAGATTCAGTGTTAGCAACTCCGGGTGCCTTAGGGAGAGTTAGCACCCCCACGACTCCGGCGTTAGAGCCCTCACAGCGGGGTGAATGGGTGACGTCTCGGCGTCATAGCCGGAAAGCTAAGGCTGATGCTAACGCTGAGGCCAAAGCTAGCCCACCGGGACACCACGCTCCTCCGATTCCCGTGTCAAACAGGTTTGCCCTGCTCAGCGAAGCACCCGCTGAGGAGCCTGTTAAGAGTGCTCTGGTTATAGGAGACTCTATTGTTCGGCACGTGAAATTAGCTACTCCTTTAGGGGCGCCGGCAGTAACAGTTAGCTGTTTATCGGGAGCCAGAGCGCCGGATATTAGTGGCAACCTTAGACTGTTAGCTAATAGGAGATATTCGAGGGTAGTCATTCATGTAGGGGCCAATGATATTCGTCTGCGGCAGTCTGAGGTAACTAAGGGTAATATTACAGAGGTGATTAAACTGGCCCAGACGATGTCCGATGCCGTAATCTGCTCTGGTCCCATACCAATGCGGCGTGGCGACGAAGCTTACAGCAGACTTTGGGCGTTAAACTGCTGGATGTCCAAGTGGTGTTCCGAAAATCAAGTGGGCTTTATAGACAATTGGTTACGTTTTGAGGGCAAGCCTGGTCTTATAGGTAGGGATGGTATCCACCCCACGCGGGAGGGTGCTGCCTTACTTTCTTGCAGTATAGCACATAGTCTTTTAGTTAGTCGGCAGAGTAGTGTAGATAGCTGCTGACAATCCAGAGCCGGGACCAGGCCGCAGACAGACAGGCTAAACCGACCGTCTGCGAACTGTCTTGAGGCGTCACCCAGGTTCAACTGTATTGAGACTGTGTCTTTCCCCCGAACTAAATGTAAAAGTAGAAAAACAAAATCAGCCTGTTTCAGCAACCTAATCAATATTAAATCATACACAACACCTAGCAGCAACACCTCAGAACTAAAATTTGGGTTACTCAACATAAGATCGCTAAACTCAAAAGCACTCATCGTAAATGATATTATAAGTGATCATAAATTCAATGTTTTCTGTCTCACGGAAACGTGGGTTAAACCAAATGAATATTTAGCACTAAATGAAGCCACCCCCCTAGGCTATAATTATGCTCATAGCCCAAGAATATCAGGCAAAGGAGGTGGAGTATGTGTAATTTACCAAAATACCCTAGAAATTAGTCTTAAACAATGTGACACCTTTTCTTCTTTTGAGGTTCTCTCCACTATTATTACAAATCCGGTCACAAAAAAGGACGCATTTTTATTATGCAACATTTACAGACCACCAGGGCCTTACTTAGAATTTCTGAAAGAATTCAGCGATTTTGCTACAAACCTAGCGGTGTGCAATCATAAAGTTATAATTGTAGGAGATTTCAATATCCATTTCGAGAAGGAAAGTGACCCACTAAAAAAGGCATTTACCTCAATCTTAGACTCTATTGGTATTACTCAAAATGTAACAGGGCCTACACACTACTGCAGCCACACTTTAGACTTAGTTCTGACACTAGGTCTTAACATTGACAAAATTAATATCTTACCGCAATCCTCAGCAATCTCCGATCATTACTTAATTTCATATGAGCTACGTTTTAGCCATAATATATGTAAGAACCCTCGCTATTCTACAAGGCGTATAATAAAACCATCTACCGCCCTACAATTTAAAGAAAACCTACCAGAACTATCGACCCCAGTTCCAACTCCATCAGACCCAATGGACCTAGATGTACTAACTGACTACCTAGAAAATACCTGTTGATCTACTTTAGAAAAGGTAGCACCACTTAAACATAAAAGTATAAGACAGAAAAAGCTCGCACCATGGTATAACGATAAGACCCGTACTTTAAAACAAACATTACGAAAACTAGAGCGGAAATGGCGATCAACCAAGCTTGAAGTGTTTCATTCTGCCTGGAAGGACAGCCTTATAGAGTATAGAAATGCCCTCACTAAAGCTCGCTCAGCATATCTGGCCTCGCTGATCTCCAATAATAAAAATAATCCGAGAGCACTGTTTAGTGTGTTTTCTAGAATTACAAAAAATCAAGCAGGTTCTGAACAACTAATTCCAGCAACTCTCACCAGTAAAGATTTTATGGACTTTTTTAATAATAAAATTGAGAATATTAGACAACAAACTCTAGCCACAGGATCAAATCCATCCTGGCTGCCACCTGATGTGAATGAAATAAAACATAATATAACTGTAAAAGAAAGACTTGAAACCTTTTACCCACTCCCACAATTAGAACTAGAGAAGATTATCACCTCCGCAAACTGTACAACTTGCACACTTGACGCAATTCCCACAAAGTTGCTCAAAGAAGTACTACCAGCTATTATTGATCCTCTTTTAACTATAGTAAACTCATCGCTTAGTCTGGGCCATGTACCCAAAGCTTTTAAACTAGCAGTTATTAAACCTATGATCAAGAAACCAAATCTTGATGCTAGTACACTGTCTAATTACAGGCCTATTTCTAATTTGCCATTTCTGTCTAAGATCTTAGAAAGAGCTGTGGCCCAACAACTTAGTTCATATCTACATAAGAATCATATATATGAAAAATTCCAATCTGGATTCAGGCAACATCATAGTACAGAGACAGCTCTAGTCAAGATAACAAATGATCTTCTTCTTGCCTCTGATCAAGGCCACGTATCCCTGTTGGTGCTTCTTGACCTAAGCGCAGCCTTCGATACAATAGACCACAATATTCTCATAGAAAGGTTAGAAAACATGGTTGGAATCACAGGGACAGCCCTATTATGGTTCAAATCTTACTTAACGGAACGTTATCAATTCGTAAAAGTAAACAATCTAAATTCAAATTATTCTAAAGTAAGATTTGGAATTCCACAAGGCTCTATTTTAGGACCATTATTATTTACATTATACATGTTACCGCTAGGCACAGTTATAAGAAACCATGACATTAACTTTCACTGTTACGCAGACGACACACAATTGTATATTTCAGCCAAGCCCGATGACAAACACAGATTAAAGAAAATAGAGGACTGTGTAAAAGACGTGAAAGGCTGGATGTTGCGTAACTTCCTCCTTCTAAACAGCAACAAAACAGAGGTCCTGCTTTTGGGTCCAAAAGTGACAAGAAATAAATTATCAGATTTAATTTTAGATCTAGCTAACTTTCCAGTTAAACCTGGTTCAGCAGCAAAAAATCTTGGTGTCATAATTGACCCGGATTTATCATTTGATCAACACATAGGTAGTATCACTAGGACAGCTTTTTTACATCTTCGCAATATTGCTAAGATTAGAAATGCCTTATCCCTCCAGGACGCAGAAACATTAGTACATGCCTTTATTACTTCAAGGCTTGACTACTGTAACGCACTACTGTCAGGATGCACCAGCAGCAATTTAAGAAAACTTCAACTAGTTCAAAATGCTGCAGCTAGGGTCCTCACTAAAACTAGAAAATTTGAACATATCAGCCCAGTTTTATCATCACTTCATTGGCTGCCTGTTAAATTCCGCATTGACTACAAAATTTTGTTATTAACATATAAAGCTCTACATGGGCTTGCTCCTGAATATCTTCAAGATACAATTTCCTATTATGAGCCTCCACGTTCACTCAGATCACAGAATACTGGATTTTTAAATGTTCCCAGAATTCAGAAGGCCTCAGCTGGGGGAAGAGCCTTTTCTTATAAAGCCCCCCAACTCTGGAATGATCTTCCAAAAAATGTTCGGGACTCAGACACAGTCGCAATCTTCAAATGTAGGCTAAAAACTCATTTGTTTAGTTTATCATTTGGTAGCTAATGCTCCCCCATAGATAAAGGCGGCAGAGCCGGGGGGTCCATGGACACAGGGAATTATAGTATACTGAGACGCTGGTGCTGTCGTCCCGCCGCTTCTCGCGATCACTCAGGTTTGTTGACGGTGGAGCGGAGGGATGCCAGTGTTTCAGGATGCTCCCGTGTCTGTGTGTCCTTCTGGTTCTCTCCTTTTAGTTAATGCTGTCATAGTCAGATCTGCCGGAGTCATTAGCCACACTCTGGAAATTTTCATATTTTCTACTTTACAAACACAAAACAGTTCAAAACTAATTCCATCCCTTTACATCTTTCCGAGTAAACGACTGCCCACCTGTCTGTCTGGACACTGATGGATGACTGTCGAGATCCTCCTCCATGCTTCAGACCAGCTGCCCACGCTCCAGCAACCACCAAGTGCCTTGAAGCTGTCCCTACACTGAAGTTCTCATGGACTACTAACTATCATCACCAGTAGATTGACCAGAGGAGGATGGGTCACCCCTTGTGAGCCTTGGTTCCTCCCAAGGTTTCTTCCTCAGCTGGGGGAGTTTTTCCTTGCCACTGTCGCCCCTGGCTTGCTCACTTGAGGGTTTTACATTTGTCTTTACATTTCATGTCAAATCTTGTCTTACTGGAATTCTGTGAAGCTGCTTTGTGACAACATCAGTTGTGAAAAGCGCTATATAAATAAATTTGATTTGATTTGATTAGTGTAGTGTGGTGTAGTGTAGTGTAGTGTAGTGTAGTGTGGTGTGGTGTGGTGTGGTGTAGTGTGGTGTAGTGTGGTGTGGTGTGGTGTAGTGTAGTGTAGTGTGGTGTAGCGTGGTGTAGCGTGGTGTGGGGTGATGTAGTGTAGTGTGGTGTGGTGCAGTGTAGCGTGGCATAGTGTGGTGGAGTGTAGCGTTGCTTGGTGTGGTGTGGCGTAGTGTAGCGTGGTGTGGTGTAGTGTAGTGTGGCGTGGTGTAGTGTAGTGTGGCGTGGTGTAGTGTGGTGTGGTGTAGTGTAGTGTAGTGTAGTGTGGTGTGGTGTGGT